>NW_025061233.1:0-13416 GCF_019279795.1 Protopterus annectens | reverse complement strand
CCAGTGTACAGGGAAACTAGAAACAAATCCCAGACATGGTACCAGTGTACAGGAAACTAGAAACAAATCCCAGACATGGTACCAGTGTACAGGGAAACTAGAAACAAATCCCAGACATGGTACCAGTGTACAGGGAAACTAGAAACAAATCCCAGACATGGTACCAGTGTACAGGAAACTAGAAACAAATCCCAGACATGGTACCAGTGTACAGGGAAACTAGAAACAAATCCCAGACATGGTACCAGTGTACAGGAAACTAGAAACAAATCCCAGACATGGTACCAGTGTACAGGGAAACTAGAAACAAATCCAGACATGGTACCAGTGTACAGGAAACTAGAAACAAATCCCAGACATGGTACCAGTGTACAGGGAAACTAGAAACAAATCCCAGACATGGTACCAGTGCACAGGAGAAACTAGAAACAAATCCCAGACATGGTACCAGTGCACAGGGGAAACTAGAAACAAATCCCAGACATGGTACCAGTGCACAGGGGGAAATTAGAAACAAATCCCAGACATGGCACCAGTGTACAGGGGAAACTAGAAACAAATCCCAGACATGGTACCAGTGTACAGGGGAAACTAGAAACAAATCCCAGACATGGTATCAGTGTACATGGGAAACTAGAAACAAATCCCAGACATGGTACCAGTGCACAGGGGAAACTAGAAACAAATCCAGAAATGCTACCAGTGTACAGGGGAAACTAGAAACAAATCCCAGACATGGTACCAGTGTACAGGGGAAACTAGAAACAAATCCCAGACATGGTACCAGTGTACAGGGGAAACTAGAAACAAATCCCAGACATGGTACCAGTGTATAGGGGAAACTAGAAACAAATGCAGACATGCTACCAGCACACAAGGAATACTAGAAACAAATCCAGACATGGTACCAGTGTACAGCGGAAACTAGAAACAAATCCCAGACATGGTACCAGTGTACAGGGGAAACTAGAAACAAATCCCAGACATGGTACCAGTGTACAGGGGAAACTAGAAACAAATCCAGACATGGTACCAGTGTACAGGGGAAACTAGAAACAAATCCCAGACATGGTACCAGTACACAGGGGGAAACTAGAAACAAATCCCAGACATGGTACCAGTGTACAGGGGAAACTAGAAACAAATCCCAGACATGGTACCAGTGTACAGGAAACTAGAAACAAATCCCAGACATGGTACCATTGCACAGGGAAACTAGAAAAATACCAGACATGGTATCGGTGTACAGGGGAAACTGGAAACAAATCACAGACATGGTACCAGCGCACGGGGAAACTAGAAACAAATCCCAGACATGGAACCAGTGTACAGGGAAACTAGAAACAAATCCCAGACATGGTACCAGTGTACAAGGGAAACTAGAAACAAATCCCAGACATGGTACCAGTGTACAGGGAACTAGAAACAAATCCCAGACATGGTACCAGTGTACAAGTGAAACTAGAAACAAATCCCAGACATGGTACCAGTGTACAGGGGAAACTAGAAACAAATACCAGACATGGTACCAGTGTACAGGGGAAACTAGAAACAAATCACAGACATGGTACCAGTGTACAGGGAAACTAGAAACAAATCCCAGACATGGTACCAGTGTACAGGGAAACTAGAAACAAATCCCAGACATGGTACCAGTGTACAGGGAAACTAGAAACAAATCCCAGACATGGTACCAGTGTACAGGAAACTAGAAACAAATCCCAGACATGGTACCAGTGTACAGGAAACTAGAAACAAATCCCAGACATGGTACCAGTGTACAGGGAAACTAGAAACAAATCCCAGACATGGTACCAGTGTACAGGGAAACTAGAAACAAATCCCAGACATGGTACCAGTGTACAGGAAACTAGAAACAAATCCCAGACATGGTACCAGTGTACAGGAAACTAGAAACAAATCCCAGACATGGTACCAGTGTACAGGAAACTAGAAACAAATCCCAGACATGGTACCAGTGTACAGGGAAACTAGAAACAAATCCCAGACATGGTACCAGTGTACAGGGAAACTAGAAACAAATCCCAGACATGGTACCAGTGTACAGGGATACTAGAAACAAATCCAGATATAGTACCAGTGTACAGCAGAAACTAGAAACAAATCCCAGACATGGTACCAGTGTACAGGGGGAAACTATAAAAAAAATCCCAGACATGGTACCAGTGTACAGGGAAACTAGAAACAAATCCCAGACATGGTACCAGTATACAGAGGAAATTAGAAACAAATCTCAGACATGTTACCAGTGTACAGGAAACTAGAAACAAATCCCAGACATGGTACCAGTGTACAGGGGAAACTAGAAACAAATCCCAGACATGGTACCAGTGTACAGGGGAAACTAGAAACAAATCCCAGACATGGTACCAGTGTACAGGGGAAACTAGAAACAAATCCCAGACATGGTACCAGTGTACAGGGGAAACTAGAAACAAATCCCAGACATAGTACCAGTGTACAGGGAAAACTAGAAACAACTCCCAGACATGGTACGAGCGTACAGGGGAAACTGGAAACAAATACCAGACATGGTACCAATGCACAGGCAAAACTAGAAACAAATCCCAGACATGGTACCAATGTACAAGGGAAACTAGAAACAAATCCAGACATGGTACCAGTGTACAAGGGGATACTAGAAACAAATCCCAGACATGGTACCAGTGTACAGGGGAAACTAGAAACAAATCCCAGACATGGTACCAGTGTACAGGGAAACTAGAAACAAATCCCAGACATGGTACCAGTGTACAGGGGAAACTAGAAACAAATCCCAGACATGGTACCAGTGCACAGGGGAAACTAGAAACAAATCCCAGACATGGTACCAGTGTACAGGGGAAACTAGAAACAAATCCCAGACATGGTACCAGTGTACAGGAAACTAGAAACAAATCCCAGACATGGTACCAGTGTACAGGGGAAACTAGAAACAAATCCCAGACATGGTACCAGTGTACAGGGGAAACTAGAAACAAATCCCAGACATGGTACCAGTGTACAGGAGAAACTAGAAACAAATCCCAGACATGGTACCAGTGTACAAGGGAAACTAGAAACAAATCCCAGACATGGTACCAGTGTACAGGGGAAACTAGAAACAAATCCCAGACATGGTACCAGTGTACAGGGGAAACTAGAAACAAATCCCAGACATGGTACCAGTGTACAAGGAAAACTAGAAACAAATCCCAGACATGGTACCAGTGTACAGGGGAAACTAGAAACAAATCCCAGACATGGTACCAGTGTACA
Organism: Protopterus annectens; assembly: GCF_019279795.1. Taxonomy (NCBI): domain Eukaryota; kingdom Metazoa; phylum Chordata; order Ceratodontiformes; family Protopteridae; genus Protopterus; species Protopterus annectens. Next base: position 10,137 of record NW_025061233.1, on the reverse strand, counting down.
GGGGAAACTAGAAACAAATCCCAGACATGGTACCAGTGTACAGGGAATCTAGAAACAAATCCCAGACATGGCACCAGTGTACAGGAAACTAGAAACAAATCCCAGACATGGTACCAGTGTACAAGGGAAACTAGAAACAAATCCCAGACATGGAACCAGTGTACAGAGGAAACTAGAAACAAATCCCAGACATGGTACCAGTGTACAGGGGAAACTAGAAACAAATACCAGACATGGTACCAGTGTACAGGAGAAACTAGAAACAAATCCCAGACATGGTACCAGTGTACAGGAAACTAGAAACAAATCCCAGACATGGTACCAGTGCACATGGGAAACTAGAAACAAATCCCAGACATGGTACCAGTGTAGGGAAACAGAAACAAATCCCAGACATGGTACCAGTGTACAGGGAAACTAGAAACAAATCCCAGACATGGTACCAGTGCACATGGGAAACTAGAAACAAATCCCAGACATGGTACCAGTGTACAAGTGAAACGAGAAACAAATCCCAGACATGGTACCAGTGTACAGGGGAAACTAGAAACAAATCCCAGACATGGTACCAGTGTACAGTGGAAACTAGAAACAAATCCCAGACATGGTACCAGTGTACAGGGGAAACTAGAAACAAATCCCAGACATGGTATCAGTGTACAGGGGAAACTAGAAACAAATCCCAGACATGAAACCAGTGTACAGGGGAAACTAGAAACAAATCCCAGACATGGTACCAGTGTACAGGGGAAACTAGAAACAAATCCCAGACATGGTACCAGTGTACAGGGGAAACTAGAAACAAATCCCAGACATGGTACCAGTGTACAGGGGAAACTAGAAACAAATCCCAGACATGGTACCAGTGTACAGGGGAAACTAGAAACAAACAGATATGTACCAGCGTACAGGGGAAACTAGAAACAAATACCAGACATGGTGCCAATGCACAGGGGAAACTGGTAACAAATCCCAGACATGGTACCAGTGTAAGGGGGAAACTAGAAACAAATCCCAGACATGGTACCAGTGTACAGGGGAAACTAGAAACAAATGCAGACATGGTACCAGCACACAGGGGATACTAGAAACAAATCCAGACATGGTACCAGTGTACAGGGGAAACTAGAAACAAATCCCAGACATGGTACCAGTGTACAGGGGAAACTAGAAACAAATCCCAGACATGGCACCAGTGTACAACTAGAAACAAATCCCAGACATGGTACCTGCGCACAGGGGAAACTAGAAACAAATCCCAGACATGGTACCAGTGTACAGGGGAAACTAGAAACAAATCCCAGACATGGTACCAGTGTACAGGGGAAACTAGAAACAAATCCCAGACATGGTACCAGTGTACAGGGGAAACTAGAAACAAATCCCAGACATGGTACCAGTGTACAGGGAAACTAGAAACAAATCCCAGACATGGTACCAGTGTACAGGGGAAACTAGAAACAAATCCCAGACATGGTACCAGTGTACAGGGGAAACTAGAAACAAATCCCAGACATGGTACCAGTGTACAGGGGAAACTAGAAACAAATCCCAGACATGGTACCAGTGTACAGGGAAATTAGAAACAAATCCCAGACATGGTACCAGTGTACAGGGGGATACAAGAAACAAATCCCAGACATGGTACCAGCGCACTGAGGAAACTAGAAACCAATCCCAGACATGGTACCAGTGTACAGGGGAAACTAGAATCAAATCCAAGACATGGTACCAGTGTACAGGGGAAACTAGAAACAAATCCCAGACATGGTACCAATGTACAGGGAAACTAGAAACAAATCCCAGACATGGTACCAGTGTACAGGGGAAACTAGAAACAAATCCCAGACATGGTACCAGTGTACAGGGGAAACTAGAAACAAATCCCAGACATGGTACCAGTGTACAGGGGAAACTAGAAACAAATCCCAGACATGGTACCAGTGTAAAGGGAAACTAGAAACAAATCCCAGACATGGTACCAGTGTACAGGGGAAACTAGAAACAAATCCCAGACATGGTACCAGTGTATAGGGGAAACTAGAAACAAAGCCAGACATGGTACCAGTGTACAGGAGAAACTAGAAACAAACCCCAGACATGGTACCAGTGTACAGGGAAACTAGAAACAAATCCCAGACATGGTACCAGTGTACAGGGGAAACTAGAAACAAATCCCAGACATGGTACCAGTGTACAGGGGAAACTAGAAACAAATCCCAGACATGGTACCAATGTATACAGGAAAGGAGAAAAAAATACCAGACATGGTACCAGTGTACAGGGGAAACTAGAAACAAATCTCTGACATGGTACCAGTGTACAGGGGAAACTGGAAACAAAGCCGAGACATGGTACCAGTGTACAGGGAAACTAGAAACAAATCCCAGACATGGTACCAGTGTACAGGGAAACTAGAAACAAATCCCAGACATGGTACCAGTGTACAGGAAACTAGAAACAAATCCCAGACATGGTACCAGTGTACAGGAAACTAGAAACAAATCCCAGACATGGTACCAGTGTACAGGGAAACTAGAAACAAATCCCAGACATGGTACCAGTGTACAGGGGAAACTAGAAACAAATCCCAGACATGGTACCAGTGTACAGGGGAAACTAGAAACAAATCACAGACATGGTACCAGCGCACGGGGAAACTAGAAACAAATCCCAGACATGGTACCAGTGTACAGGGGAAACTAGAAACAAATCCCAGACATGGAACCAGTGTACAGGGAAACGAGAAACAAATCCCAGACATGGTACCAGTGTACAAGGGAAACTAGAAACAAATCCCAGACATGGTATCAGTGTACAGGGGAAACTAGAAACAAATCCCAGACATGGTACCAGTGTACAGGAGAAACTAGAAACAAATCCAAAAATGCTACCAGTGTACAGGTGAAACTAGAAACAAATCCCAGACATGGTACCAGTGTACAGGGAAACTAGAAACAAATCCCAGACATGGTACCAGTGTACAGGGAAACTAGAAACAAATCCCAGACATGGTACCAGTGTACAGGGAAACTAGAAACAAATCCCAGACATGGTACCAGTGTACAGGAGAAACTAGAAACAAATCCCAGACATGGTACCAGTACACAGGGGGAAACTAGAAACAAATCCCAGACATGGTACCAGTGTACAAGTGAAACTAGAAACAAATCCCAGACATGGTACCAGTGTACAGGGGAAACTAGAAACAAATACCAGACATGGTACCAGTGTACAGGGGAAACTAGAAACAAATCCCAGACATGGTACCAGTGTACAGGGGAAACTAGAAACAAATCCCAGACATGGTACCAGTGTACAGGGAAACTAGAAACAAATCCCAGACATGGTACCAGTGTACAGGGGAAACTAGAAACAAATCCCAGACATGGTACCAGTGTACAGGGGAAACTAGAAACAAATCCCAGACATGGTACCAGTGTACAGGCGAAACAAATCCCAGACATGGTACCAGTGAACAGGAGAAACTAGAAACAAATCCCAGACATGGTACCAGTGTACAGGGGAAACTAGAAACAAATCCCAGACATGGTACCAGTGTACAGGGGAAACTAGAAACAAATCCCAGACATGGTACCAGTGTACAGGGGAAACTAGAAACAAATCCCAGACATGGTACCAGTACACAGGGGAAACTAGAAACAAATCCCTGACATGGTACCAGTGTACAGGGGATACTAGAAACAAATAACAGACAAGGTACCAATACACAGGGGAAACTAGAAACAAATCCCAGACATGGTACCAGTGTACAGGGGAAACTAGAAACAAATCCCAGACATGGTACCTGTGCATATAGGAAAGTAGAAACAAATCTCAGACATGGTACCAGTGTACAGGAGAAAGTAGAAACAAATCCAGACATGGTACCTGTGCACAGGGCAAACTAAAAACAAAACCCAGACATGGTACCAGTGTACAGGGGGAAACTAGAAACAAATCCCAGACATGGTACCAGTGTACAGGGGAAACTAGAAACAAATCCCAGACATGGTACCAGTGTACAGGGGAAACTAGAAACAAATCCCAGACATGGTACCAGTGTACAGGGGAAACTAGAAACAAATCCCAGACATGGTACCAGTGTACAGGGGAAACTAGAAACAAATCCCAGACATGGTACCAGTGTACAGGGGAAACTAGAAACAAATCCCAGACATGGTACCAGTGTACAGGGGAAACTAGAAACAAATCCCAGACATGGTACCAGTGTACAGGGGAAACTAGAAACAAATCCCAGACATGGTACCAGTGTACAGGGGAACTAGAAACAAATCCCAGACATGGTACCAATACACAGGGGAAACTAGAAACAAATCCCAGACATGGTACCAATGTACAGGCAAAACTAGAAACAAATCCCAGACATGAAACCAGTGTACAGGGGAAACTAGAAACAAATCCCAGACATGGTACAGTGGAAACTAGAAACAAATCCCAGACATGGTACCAGTGTACAGGTGAAACTAGAAACAAATCCCAGACATGGTACCAGTGTACAGGGGAAACTAGAAACAAATCCCAGACATGGTACCAGTGTACAGGGGAAACTAGAAACAAATCCCAGACATGGTACCAGTGTACAGGGGAAACTAGAAACAAATCCCAGACATGGTACCAGTGTACAGGGGAAACTAGAAACAAATCCAGACATGGTACCAGTGTACAGAGGGAAACTAGAAACAAATCCCAGACATGGCACCTGTGCACAGGGGAAACTAGAAACAAATCACAGACATGGCACCAGTGTACTGGGGAAACTAGAAACAAATCCCAGACATGGTACCAGTGTACAGGGGAAACTAGAAACAAATCCCAGACATGGTACCAGTGTACAGGGGAAACTAGAAACAAATCCCAGACATGGTACCAGTGTACAGGGGAAACTAGAAACAAATCCCAGACATGGTACCAGTGTACAGGGGAAACTAGAAACAAATCCCAGACATGGTACCAGTGTACAGGGGAAACTAGAAACAAATCCCAGACATGGTACCAGTGTACAGGAAACTCGCAACAAATCCCAGACATGGAACCAGTGTACAGGGAAACTAGAAACAAATCCCAGACATGGTACCAGTGTACAGGGGAAACTAGAAACAAATCCCAGACATGGTACCAGTGTACAGGGGAAACTAGAAACAAATCCCAGACATGGTACCAGTGTACAGGGGAAACTAGAAACAAATCCCAGACATGGTACCAGTGCACAGGGGAAACTAGAAACAAACCCCAGACATGTTACCAGTGCAGAGGGGGAAACTAGAAACAAATCCCAGACATGGTACCAGTGTACAGGGGAAACTAGAAACAAATCCCAGACATGGTACCAGTGTACAGGGGAAACTAGAAACAAATCCCAGACATGGTACCAGTGTACAGGGGAAACTAGAAACAAATCCCAGACATGGTACCAGTGTACAGGGGAAACTAGAAACAAATCCCAGACATGGTACCAGTGTACAGGGGAAACTAGAAACAAATCCCAGACATGGTACCAGTGTACAGGGGAAACTAGAAACAAATCCCAGACATGGTACCAGTGTACAGGGGAAACTAGAAACAAATTCCAGACATGGTACGAGTGTATAGCAGGAACTAGAAACAAACCCAGACATGGTACCATTGTACAGGGGGATACTAGAAACAAATCCCAGACATGGTACCAGTGCACAGGGGAAACTAGAAACAAATCCCAGACATGGTACCAGTGTATAGCGGAAACTAGAAACAAACCCAGACATGGTACCAGTGTACAGGGGAAACTAGAAACAAATCCCAGACATGGTACCAGTGTACAGGGAAACTAGAAACAAATCCCAGACATGGTACCAGTGTACAGGGGAAACTAGAAACAAATCCCAGACATGGTACCAGTGTACAGGGGAAACTAGAAACAAATCCCAGACATGGTACCAGTGTACAGGGGAAACTAGAAACAAATCCCAGACATGGTACCAGTGTACAGGGAAACTAGAAACAAATCCCAGACATGGTACCAGTGTACAGGGGAAACTAGAAACAAATCCCAGACATGGTACCAGTGTACAGGGGAAACTAGAAACAAATCCCAGACATGGTACCAGTGTACAGGGGAAACTAGAAACAAATCCCAGACATGGTACCAGTGTACAGGAGAAACTAGAAACAAATCCCAGACATGGTACCAGTGTATGGGGGGAAACTAGAAACAAATCCCATACATGGTACCAGTGTACAGAGGCTACTAGAAACAAATCCCAGACATGGTACCAGTGTACAGGGGAAACTAGAAACAAATCCCAGACATGGTACCAGTGTACAGGGGAAACTAGAAACAAATCCCAGACATGGTACCAGTGTACAGGGGAAACTAGAAACAAATCCCAGACATGGTACCAGTGCACAGGGCAAACTAGAAACAAATCCCAGACATGGTACCAGTGTACAGGGGGAAACTAGAAACAAATCCCAGACATGGTACCAGCGCACAGGGGAAACTAGAAACAAATCCCAGACATGGAACCAGTGTACAGGGGAAACTAGAAACAAATCCCAGACATGGTACCAGTGTACAAGGGAAACTAGAAACAAATCCCAGACATGGTACCAGTGTACAGGGGAAACTAGAAACAAATCCCAGACATGGTACCAGTGTACAGGGGAAACTAGAAACAAATCCCAGACATGGTACCAGTGTACAGGGAAACTAGAAACAAATCCCAGACATGGTACCAGTGTACAGGGGAAACTAGAAACAAATCCCAGACATGGTACCAGTGTACAGGGGAAACTAGAAACAAATCCCAGACATGGTACCAGTGTACAGGGAAACTAGAAACAAATCCCAGACATGGTACCAGTGTACAGGGGAAACTAGAAACAAATCCCAGACATGGTACCAGTGTACAGGGGAAACTAGAAACAAATCCCAGACATGGTACCAGTGTACAGGGGAAACTAGAAACAAATCCCAGACATGGTACCAGTGTACAGGGGAAACTAGAAACAAATCCCAGACATGGTACCAGTGTACAGGGGAAACTAGAAACAAATCCCAGACATGGTACCAGTGTACAGGGGAACTAGAAACAAATCCCAGACATGGTACCAGTGCACAGGGGAAACTAGAAACAAATCCAGAAATGCTACCAGTGTACAGGGGAAACTAGAAACAAATCCCAGACATGGTACCAGTGTACAGGGAAACTAGAAACAAATCCCAGACATGGTACCAGTGTACAGGGGAAACTAGAAACAAATCCCAGACATGGTACCAGTGTACAGGGGAAACTAGAAACAAATCCCAGACATGAAACCAGTGTACATGTGAACTAGAAATAAATCCAAGACATGGTACCAGTGTACAGTGGGATACTAGAAACAAATCCCAGACATGGTACCAGTGTACAGGAGAGACTAGAAACAAATCCCAGACATTGTACCAGTGTACAGGGGGAAACTAGAAAAAAATCCCAGACATGGTACCAGTGCACAGGGAAACTAGAAACAAATCCCAGACATGGTACCAGTGTACAGGGGAAACTAGAAACAAATCCCAGACATGGTACCAGTGTACAGGGGAAACTAGAAACAAATCCCAGACATGGTACCAGTGTACAGGGGAAACTAGAAACAAATCCAGACATGGTACCAGTGTACAGGGGGAAACTAGAAAAAAATCCCAGACATGGTACCAGTGTACAGTGGAAACTAGAAACAAATCCCAGACATGGTACCAGTGAAACTAGAAACAAATCCCAGACATGGTACCAGTGTACAGGGGAAACTAGAAACAAATCCCAGACATGGTACCAGTGTACAGGGGAAACTAGAAACAAATCCCAGACATGGTACCAGTGTACAGGGGAAACTAGAAACAAATCCCAGACATGGTACCAGTGTACAGGGGAAACTAGAAAGAAATCTCACACATGGTACAAGTGTAAAGGGAAAATAGAAACAAATCCCAGACATGGTACCAGTGTATAGTAGTAACTAGAAACAAATCCCAGACATGGTACCAGTGTACAGGGGAAACTAGAAACAAATCCCAGACATGGTACCAGTGTACAGGGGAAACTAGAAACAAATCCCACACATGGTACCAGTGTACAGGGGAAACTAGAAAGAAATCTCACACAAGGTACAAGTGTAAAGGGAAACTAGAAACAAATCCCAGACATGGCACCAGCACAAAGGGGGAAACTAGAAACAAATCCCAGACATGGTACCAGTATACAGGCGAAACTAGAAACAAATCCCAGACATGGTACCAGTGTACAGGGAAACTAGAAACAAATCCCAGACATGGTACCAGTGTACAGGGGAAACTAGAAACAAATCCCAGACATGGTACCAGTGTACAGGGGAAACTAGAAACAAATCCCAGACATGGTACCAGTGTACAGGGGAAACTAGAAACAAATCCCAGACATGGTACCAGTGTACAGGGAAACTAGAGACATATCCCAGACATGGTGCCAGTGCAGAGGGGATACTAGAAACAAATAACAGACATGGTAACAGTGCACATGGGAAACTAGAAACAAATCCAAGACATGGTACCAGTGCACAGCGGATATCAGAAACAAATCCCAGGCATGGTACCAATGTACAGGAAACTAGAAACAAATCCCAGACATGGTACCAGTGTACAGGGGAAACTAGAAACAAATCCCAGACATGGTACCAGTGTACAGGGGAAACTAGAAACAAATCCCAGACATGGTACCAGTGTACAGGCAGAAACTAGAAACAAATCCCAGACATGGTACCAGTGTACAGGGGAAACTAGAAACAAATCCCAGACATGGTACCAGTGTACAGGGGAAACTAGAAACAAATCCAGACATGGTACCAGTGTACAGGAAACTAGAAACAAATCCCAGACATGGTACCAGTGTACAGGGGAAACTAGAAACAAATCCCAGACATGGTACCAGTGTACAGGGGAAACTAGAAACAAATCCCAGACATGGTACCAGTGTACAGGGAAACTAGAAACAAATACCAGACATGGTACCAACGCACAGTGGAAACTGGTAACAAATCCCAGACATGCTACCAGTGTAAGGGGGAAACTAGAAACAAATCCCAGACATGGTACCAGTGTATAGGGGAAACTAGAAACAAATGCAGACATGCTACCAGTGTACAGCGGAAACTAGAAACAAATCCCAGACATGGTACCAGTGTACAGGGGAAACTAGAAACAAATCCCAGACATGGTACCAGTGTACAGGGGAAACTAGAAACAAATCCCAGACATGGTACCAGTGTACAGGGGAAACTAGAAACAAATCCCAGACATGGTACCAGTGTACAGGGGAAACTAGAAACAAATCCCAGACATGGTACCAGTGTACAAGGGAAACTAGAAACAAATCCCAGACATGGTACCAGTGTACAGGGGAAACTAGAAACAAATCACAGACATGGTACCAGCGCACAGGGAAACTAGAAACAAATCCCAGACATGGTACCAGTGCACAGGGGAAACTAGAAACAAATCCCAGACATGGTACCAGTGTACAGGGGAAACTAGAAACAAATCCCAGACATGGTACCAGTGTACAGGGGAAACTAGAAACAAATCCCAGACATGGTACCAGTGTACAGGGAAACTAGAAACAAATCCCAGACATGGTACCAGTGTACAGGGGAAACTAGAAACAAATCCCAGACATGGTACCAGTGTACAGGGGAAACTAGAAACAAATCCCAGACATGGTACCAGTGTACAGGGGAAACTAGAAACAAATCCCAGACATGGTACCAGTGCACAGGGGAAACTAGAAACAAATCCCAGACATGGTACCAGTGTACAGGAAACTAGAAACAAATCCCAGACATGGTACCAATGTACAAGGGAAACTAGAAACAAATCCAGACATGGTACCAGCACACAGGGGAAACTAGAAACAAATCCAGACATGGTACCAGTGTACAGGGGAAACTAGAAACAAATCCCAGACATGGTACCAGTGTACAGGGGAAACTAGAAACAAATCCCAGACATGGTACCAGTATACAGGGAGAAACTAGAAACAAATCCCAGACATGGCACCTGTGCACAGGGGAAACTAGAAACAAATCACAGACATGGCACCAGTGTACAACTAGAAACAAATAAGA
>NW_025061232.1:0-5099 GCF_019279795.1 Protopterus annectens | reverse complement strand
TTGAAGCAAAATCACACCAGTAGCTAGATCCTTTACAAGAGGCCTGCCAGCAAAGAGGGGCAGGTTGCAGTAAGCCATAATGAATGAAAAAGTACAGTTTTGTACCTACCATAAATGTAGATGTTCGAGGATTCCATTGCTGCAGTCCTTACTATTGGGTATAGTCCGCATCCAGTCGGCCCGAATACCAGAGTATACTGCTGGTCAGCGATTAGACTCTCATGCAGTACTAACGCATGACCTCATATCCTCATCTTTTCTTGCCCCAGATGTCAGAAGACCCTAAAAGACAAGGCCCAAAATACCTGCACCAAAACATGAACAATATATACAAAAATATAAGCAGGTAAATCACCTACACAACCACCCGAAACACAGAGGGAAGGAGGGAGGATTGGACTGCAGCAATGGAATCCTCGAACATCTACATTTATGGTAGGTACAAAACTGTACTTTGTTCTTGTCTTCCATTGCTGCAGTCCTACTATTAGAATCCCAAAGCAGAGGTAAGGGAGGCTGGCAAATCATAAAGAAGCAGGAGCTGACAACATGCCTTGCAAAACAGCTGTGGCAAAACCAGCCCTAGACTTAGAGTAGATAGGAAGGTGATAATGGTTAGAGAAGTATGCACTGAACTCCAAGTAGCTGCTTCCAAAATATCCTTAGTTGCCACCCCTAGAAATGCTGTTGAAGTGGCAGTAGCCCTAGTGGAATGAGGCCTAATCCCAGCTGGAACCTCCTTGCCATGATGGGAATAACAAAATGCAATGCAAAAGCCAATCCACCTAGAAATAGTTTGTTTTGACACAGGCTTGCCCTGCGAACTCAAAGCAAAAGAAACAAACAACTGCTGAGACTGCCTAAAATCCTTAGTCCTGCTTAAGTAATAACGCAATTGCCTGTGTACATCTAAAGTATGCAAAATCTTCTCCCCTTTATTTTGGGGCCTGCATAAAAGGTAGGCAAATGAATAGTTTGGTTTAAAGCCACACTAGAAACCACCTTAGGCATAAAGGAAGGATTAGTACGTGATACCTATCCTTATGGAAAATCAAAAGGGCTCGACTGCCAGGGCCTGCAACTCAACCTGCTTGCAGAAGTGGCAATAACAAAAAGCAGTCTTCGCAATGATAACCAATTCAGCCAGTAGCCACTTGAGCTCAAAGGTTAGTGGTTTTGCTTTTAACTTACAAAATTGAGATCCCAAAGCCTTGGGAGTAGGAGCTCGTGGGGTCTTAGCTACTAGCCTGAAACTGCTTAGACAAAGGGATAGAAAACAATGGTGGGTCACAATCGCAGGTAGGCTGAAGTTGCTGCAGCATGAATCTTGATGGAAGAGAAGGGATAGACCCACCGTCCGGTAACTCAATTAAGATGTGAAGAGCCATACTCAAATTAGGCTCAGAAATCTCCAAATTCTTGCTTTACTCCAAATAAAATCTCTTTGTTTCTGCGACACACTTTCCTTGTACACTAGGTCTTCTAACTGTAATCATTTCAAAACTTATTTTGAGGGAAGTTTGAGACCTGCTGTATTTCCTTTAGAATGGCAAGGTATCAGAGGAAAAGAGTGAAACGACATTGAGCAGATGACCGTCCTGCTGGGATAGCAGATGTGGAATCAAGGTTTAGACCATGGAGGCTTCTTTACTGAAGACTCCGTAGTAGGAGGGTACCAGTGTTGCCGAAGGCCAATCTGAACTATCAAAATCTGTCCCTTGACCTGTCTGTCTGACCTTTAACAATTGCTGGGTGAAAGAGGCAGAGGTGGAAGGCATACAGATGAAGGTTTGTCCAGCTGAAAAGAGATAGAGCCTCCACTTTCCCAAGCTGTGTGATGAAACCCCTTTGTGCAAAACTGTGGCAGCTGGTGGTTTAGTGGAGAAGCGAACAGATCCATGTCTGGAGTTCCCCATGACACTGTCAATTTCTGAAATACATGAAGATCCAGTTTCCACTTGTGGGGATCCATGATTTGTCTGCTTAACACATCTGCGAAGGAGTTCTGTGCTCCTGGCAGAAACCTTGCCTGAAGAGTTAAGTGCAAGCTGCAGTCTCCAATAAAATCATTGCATGCCTGCATAGAGATAAGAATGTGTTCCCCCTTGTTTGTTGAAGTACCACATGACAGTTGTGTTGTCTGTTAGAATCAACACCTGCCCTGGAAGAAGTAACTCCTTGAAAGCCAGAAATGCGAACTGGACTGCTAACATCTCCTTTATGTTGATATGTAGATGCTGTAGTCTGGCAGGCCACTTGTCTTGTATCCACTTTGCATTTAGATGAGCTCCCCAAGCAATGTCTGAGGCATCTGTCGGTAAATCTGACTCGCCTCTGGCGGGTCACAGAGAGTCCCTTGTTTAGGTGACATTCCTGAGCCCACCAAAAATACTCTTTGAAGGCAAGGCATTATTTGAATGACAGTGTCTAAATCCTGGCAGTGCTGTGTCCATACATTTTTGAGATACCATTGTAACTTCCTCATATGCAGTTTGGCATTGGGAAGCACCAGAATACAAGATGCCATGAACCCTAATGCTGGAAGGACTGTCTCTGCAGTCAGCACGGACTGATGAGATAGTTGATGGAAGTAAAGTGACAGACTCTTTCGTTTGTCCGGGGTTAAAAAGGCCATCTGGGCTGCTGTAGTCAGTCTCACACCCAGAAAGCACATGTGTTGAGAAGGTACTAGACTGGACTTTATTTCGTTCACAGAATACCCAGGCATCTTAGCACTGCTATAAGATATTCCAGATGCTGTAGAAGGTCTTCCGTTTCTTGAGCCAGAACCAGGCAGTCGTCTAAATAAGGATAGATTTGAAGTCCTTGTAGCCTGAAGTAAGCTATCACTGGACCAGAACCTTGTGAATACTCTGCATAGATAAAAAGCAATGCAGAGAACTGATAATGAGAATCTCAGCTTGAAACTGCAGATACTTCCTGAACAGCCTGATATGCACATGAAGGTAAGCTTCCTGGAGATCTAAAGTTACCATCCAGTGATCTTTGCCAGCAGTAAAAGCTGTTGTACGTCAACATCTCGAACTTGGGAATGTCCAGATAAGTGTTGAGGAGAGATAAATCCAAAAGCAGTCTCCACGTGTTCCCTTCTCTGGTACTAGGAACATGCGAGAATAAAATCCTAGGCCTTTTGACACAGGGACTGGTAAATGATGTCAACACCCATCTGTCTTGAGTAATTAAATCCCAAATTCCTTTGAAAGAGACAGTGTCCTTCCAAAGGACTGCCAGCGAGAATCTACTGGCAGCTGAAAGGCAGGTCATTGGGTCTGTTTAAAAGGACTGACCTGCCCTCACCAGAAGTCTGAGCAGGTGAACTCCCTGTTCTAGGCCTAAAGAACCTTGAGCCCTGCCCCTACCACGTCTAGACCTACCCTAGACTGGGAATCATAAGCAGGATATGTCCACCTTAGCAGGCCAATTTCTACTAAACTTGTGGCTGTACCTGCAAAAATCTTTAACAGTTTGCATAGACTTAGCTTTGTCCTCCATTTTCTTTAAAACTGCTTCCACAGGTGATCCAAACAACACATCAGCCTGTAAAGGAGCATCCAAAAACCTTGTCTTAACATGCTCAGCCAAATGATCCTCAACCAGGCATGCCTGCAAGAACAGAACTAGTGGCAGCCACCCTCGAGGAGGCCTGCACAGCATCAAAACCACATTGCAAAGAATGCTTGCCACTTGTTCAGACACATAAACTAAATCAGGAAGTCTTTACAAACAATACCTTCCAACAGAGCGTACCCCTTAGATTGGGATTGTGAAAGGAGATAATTTTGATATTTCAGCGTGTGAAACTGACAATTTAACCTCATGGCTAGAGTGGAAGAAGTATACACTTTCTTACCCCACCTATCTAATGCCCTTGCCTCTTTGTCAGTGGGAACAGGATTCTTAACCACAGAGGCCTTAACACCTTTAGGCCCCTGAGAAACAGTTTCTGGGTCCCCTAGGACTCTTAAACAAATATTTATGAGCTTGGGCACCCTATAGTACCTATCAGGTTTAACAGGAGCAGGAGGCAAAGAATCAGGGTTCAGGAAGCCTCTGCAAAACATCTTCCACCACATTCAACACAGGGGTATAGCTAAGGGCCTATGCTGGGGTAAAACAAGAATTCCTAAGCCTCTTCCTGGAATCAGAGTAATCCTGGCCTTCCCATTTAAAGTGCTCCCTCATGGAATGCAGAGTCTCTGAAAATGAAAAATCCTCAGGAGGAGAAGAGAGGTGGCATCATCCACATCAGAATCAGAATAATGAGGATACTCCTGCAAATCTTCCAGAAGATTCAGAAGCCTGAACCCTGTTCAAAACTGTCAAACTCTGGTTCCATCTAGGCCTCTTATCAGGAGGGCCCATAGAACCTCTAATCATAGTAATCAAATCTTCTGCCATTTTAAGCATATGTTTCTTAGGTACAGAACCGAAAGGCTAGAGAAGCCCCTGAAGCTGAAGTTGGCCTACCTCTAGAAGTTTTGGCAACAGAAGAGGCTCTAACTACTTTGGGAAGAGGGAAGAATAGTTACCTGAGAAGCCCCTCAGCCTGGCCTGCCTCCTGAGAGGTACATCCTGTAACCAAAGTGTCTGCCTGAGACTCTATAGAAACTCCTAAAACCTCTGGCTCCACTGAGCCATCTAAAGAACCGGCGTCTGGGACTGCGGTTCATCAACCCTAGGCCTGTTTTGTCCTGCGCTTGGCAGGGCGGAGCATCGGCGGCATTTTATATTCAGCTTCCCAAACACTAATCTGGCACAGTCTAACCTCCTCTTAATAGTGCGTTTGTTAAACCTAGCACAAGGCGGCAACCAACTGTGCTAGGCTAAACAAGGTATACACAAGAAAACCCTATGAGGTTTTGTTTCAAAATGTTATTCACTTTTCTGACATCCGGTTAAATACTGAGGCAAAAAACAAAATGTTCTAAGGGTTAGCCAACTCTGATTGGTCTGAAACTCTTGGAAATATTTAAACGCCAACCTGCACTCAAAATTGCTTCTGCACCGGGACAATGCGCGGCAAAAGACCCCGAGGATTAATTTAGCCGCCCGGTCAGATGGCGCTATACCCAATGGGT
>NW_025061231.1:0-8164 GCF_019279795.1 Protopterus annectens | reverse complement strand
GTTTTTTGGTTGGGAAAAAGCCTACTTTTGAAAAAAAAACGTTTTTTTTTAAAAAAAAACCCCCCCTTTCCCATAAAGAACCAAGGGTCCCCAAAAACCCCGTTTTTTTTTTAATTTTTTTACCTTTTTTAAACCCTTTTTTAAAAAAAAATTGTAAGTTTAATTCCATTTTTTTTTTTTTTTTTTTTTTTGGAAATTTTTAGTTTTTTAAAAAAAAATAAAAAAGGACCCATTCATCTCCTTTAAGATTCTTTGCACTGAATGCAGAAACAGAAGAAAGAATCCTTCATACTTTAGATGTTCAGAGACAATTAGGATTTTACTTGTAGAAGATTATAGATTTTACAGATGTAATCAACTTTTTTGTTTCCTTTGATTGCATTAAAAAAGGTCAGCAAGTATAAATGCAAACTATTTCTAGACAGGTGTTTTTGGCAAATCAGTTTTGTTACACAAACCTTGGCAAAAGCCCCCTCAGAGTGTCAAGGCTCACTCTACTAGAGCTGAGGCTACGTCTTAGGCT
This sequence comes from Protopterus annectens, assembly GCF_019279795.1. Classification (NCBI taxonomy): domain Eukaryota; kingdom Metazoa; phylum Chordata; order Ceratodontiformes; family Protopteridae; genus Protopterus; species Protopterus annectens. Next base: position 7,641 of record NW_025061231.1, on the reverse strand, counting down.
TTTTGGAAAGGGTGGACTTAAGATCTATTCTAGAGGCACCTACTTGGTCCTCAGCACACACACTGTCACTAAGCATCACAAGCTTGACTGGATTCCATTGCTAGAGCAGGGTTTGCTAAATCTGTTCTCCCGGGACTCCTTCAGTCTGGCACTTGTCAACAATCCTTTCTTCCTGAGCTTTGGCAACTGTCCCATATAGTTATGACTACTGCAGTTGTGTAGTTTACTTGCCATAACAGCAAATGTTCAACTAAATCAATGTTGCATTACAACCACCCCTCCCTCCATCTCCCATTTTTCCTACACTTACCCTGGCCAGGGTGGGGTATCCCTCTGTTTTTGCTTTTCTGACATGACGTGAATTTACATGACATTATTTCTTTACAACTTTAGGTTTCAGTCTCCCTTTTTAGAGCAAGAAAGCTCTGAGTTCTGGCATGTCCATATGTCCATCTTATAATAGCTTGTGCTCTTCTGCTAAGGTCAGATGTGTGGTGCATGAGGGAGCAGTACAAAACTTTACAGACTAACCAGACATGCAATATACCTGGCAGGATGCATCCCATATAGTCATGGTGTTCGAATATTTACTGTTATGGTAAGTTAACATACACAACTCTACTGTAAGCACTGTAAGCACACTACTTACATCAGAAAGGTTTGTAACAAATTTGGTTTCTTCATGGATTTATAACTTTGTGTACTGCAAGGAATTCTGCTGCACATTTACATTTTACATTTTGTTCCTTTCCTACAACTAAAACTGCACCCAAACCAACACTTACAAGTAACAATGCAGCTTATTTTTATCTAAATACAGCATTCCAGTCAGGATGCACGCTAGTATAGCTTTACAATCCAAATACTTTACAGTGAGGAGAGTGAAGAAAGGAGACCTCTGTTTTTATTTCTTAGTTATCTCTATTTTATGTTGAATTCTCCCAATATCCTATGGAGAATTTTTGAGGTTTACTTTTTTTCAAATCAATGTGCTTTGCAATAGGAAAGTAGCAATTTAAGATAAAAGAGAAACATGCATGACAAGCTGCTGTAAGTGTCGAGTACTACCCAGCTGTACTCAGGATATGTGTGTGTGTGTGTGTGTGTGTGTGTGTGTGTGTGTGTGTGGGGGATGTTCTTCGTTTTCCATTGCTGCAGTCCTTACTATTGGGTATAGTCCGCGTCCAGTCGGCCCGAATACCAGAGTATAAGGCTGGCCGGTCATGGCGCCTTAGACTGACGTCAGTATGCGTCAGGGTACTAATCGCGCATGACCGACGTCATATCCTCAGTCTTTTTTGCCGCATGGTCCGATGCAGAAGCAGTTTTGCGAGTGCAGGTTGGCGTTCTGAGATATTTCTGAAACCGGAGTCTCAGACCGATACAGAGTTGGCTAAGTACCCCGTTGGGGAACATTTTGATTTTTTCTTGCCTCAGTATTTTACCGGATGTCAGAAAAAGTGAATAACTGTATTTCTTGTGGGAAACAGATACCTCATAGGGATTACCATACCTTGTGTATACCTTGCTTAGGGCCTGAGCACGACGTTGTTGGTTGCCGCTCTTGTGCTAGGTTTAACAAACGCACTATTAAGAGGAGGTTAGACTGTGCCAGGTTAGTGTTTGGGAAGCGTTGCAATTATAAAATGCCGTCGGATGCTCGGCCCGCCTTCCCAAGAAGCGCAAGGACAAGTCAGTGAAGCCTAGGGTTGATGAACCGGCAGTCCCGGACGTCGGTTCTTTAGAAGGCTCAGTGGAGCCAGAGGTTTTGCCAGGAGTTTCCATGGAGTCTCAGGCAGAAACTTTACTATTACAGGATGTGCCTTCTCAGGAGGTAGGCCAAGCTGAGGGGGCTTCTCAGGTAACTCTTCTCTCCTGCCTTCCCAAGGTAGTTAGAGCCTCTCCTTCTGTTGCCAAAACTTCTTTGAGAAGTAGGCCTAGTTCAGCTTCAGTGGGGCTTCTCCTAGCATTTCGGGTTCTGTACCTAAGAAACATATGCTTAAAATGGCAGAAGATTTGATTACTATGATTAGAGGTTCTATGCCCCCTCCTGATAAGAGGCCTAGGGTGGAACCGGAGTTTGATAGTTTTGAACAGTGTTCAGAGGCTTCAGAGTCTTCTGCGGAAGACTTGCAGGAGTATCCTACTTATTCTGATTCTGATGTGGATGATTCCACTCCTACAGCTTCTCCTCCTGAGGATTTCTCATTTTCAGAGACTCTGCATTCCATGAGGAGCATTTTAAATGGAAGGCCAGGATTACTCTGATTCAGGAAAAGGCTTAGGGAATTCTTGTTTTTGCCCCAGCATAGGCCCTTAGCTATTCCTCCTGTGTTGAATGTGGTGGAAGATGTTTTTGCAGAGGCTTCTCTGAACCCTGACTCTTTGCCTCCTGCTCCTGTTAAGCCTGATAGGTATTATAGGTTGCCGAAGCTCATAAGTATTTGTTTAAGAGTCCTAGGGCGGACCCAGAAACTGTTTCTCAGGGGCCTAAAGGTGTTAAAGCTTCTGTGGTTAAAAATCCTGTTCCCACTGATAAAGAGGCAAGGGCTTTGGATAGGTGGGGAAAGAAAGTGTATACTTCTTCCACTCTAGCCATGAGAGCGTTGAATTGTCAGTTTCACATGCTAAAATATCAAAATTATCTCCTTGCACAATTGAAATCTAAGGTGGATGCTTTGGCGGAAGGTATTGAGTGTAAAGAGTTGCTGGATTTGGTTCATGTGTCTGAACAAGTGGGTAAGCATTCTTTGCAATGTGGTTTTGATGCTGTGCAGGCCTCCTCGAGGGTGGCTGCTACTAGTTCTGTTCTTCGCAGGCATGCCTGGTTGAAGGATCAGAATTTAGCTGAGCATGTTAAGACAAGGATTTTGGATGCTCCTTTACAGTCTGATGTGTTGTTTGGATCGCCTGTGGAAGCAGTTTTAAAGAAAATGGAGGACAAAGCTAAGTCTATGCAAACTGTTAAAGATTTTTTGCAGGTGCAGCCTCAGAAGTTTAGTAGAAATTGGCCTGCTAAGGGGTGGACATATCCTGCTTATGATTCCCAGTCTAGGGGTAGGTCTAGACGTGGTAGGGGCAGGGCTCAAGGTTCTTTTAGGCCTAGATCAGGAGTTCACCTGCTCAGACTTCTGGTGAGGGCAGGGGTCAGTCCTTTGTAAACAGACCCAATAACCTGCCTTTTCAGCTGCCAGTGGATTCTCGTCAGCAGCTCCTTTGGGAGGAAGACTGTCTCTTTCAAAGAAATTGGGATTTTATTACTCAAGACAGATGGGTGTTGGATATCATTCATCACGGTTACAGATTTTATTTGCACACAATGCCCCCTTTCAAAGGCATGCCAGATGTTCCTCCTCCACAAAGAAAAGAGGCTCACAAGCAAGTTTCTCAGTTACTCCAGATGGGGGCCATTCAGCCAGTCCCTGTTTCAGAAAGGGGCCTAGGATTTTATTCTCGCCTGTTCCTAGTACCAAAGAAGGGGAACACGTGGAGACCAATTTTGGATTTATACATTCCCAAGTTCAAGATGTTGACGTTACAACAACTTTTACCTTTGCTGGGCAAAGATCACTGGATGGTAACTTTAGATCTCAAGGAAGCTTACCTTCATGTGCCTATAAGGCTAAGTTGCAGGAAGTATCTGCGGTTTCGAACTGGAAATTCTCATTATCAGTTCTCTGCATTGCCCTTGGCTTATCTCGCCCAGAGTATTCACAAAAGTTCTGGCTCCAGTGATAGCTTACTTCAGGCTTCAAGGAATTCAAATCTATCCTTACTTGGACGACTGCCTGATTCTGGCTCCAGAAAAGGAAGACCTTCTACAGCATCTGGAATATGTTATAGCAGTGCTAAGATGCCTAGGGTATTCTGTGAACGAAATAAAGTCCAGTCTAGTACCCTCTCAAGACATGTGCTTTCTGGGTGTGAGACTGAATACAGCAGCCCAGATGGCCTTTTTAACCCCGGACAAACAAAAGAGTCTGTCACTTTACTTCCATCAACTATCTCATCAGTCCGTGCTGACTGCAAGGACAGTCCTTCAAGCATTAGGGTTCATGGCATCTTGTATTCTGGTGCTTCCCAATGCCAAACTGCATATGAGGAAGCTGCAATGGTATCTCAAAAATGTATGGACACAGCACTGCCAGGATTTGGACACTGTCATTCAAATAATACCTTGCCTACAAAAAGACTTCTTGTGGTGGGCTCAGGAATGTCACCTAAACAAGGGACTCTCTGTGACCCGGCCAGAGGCGAGTCAGATTTTAACGACAGATGCCTCGGACATTGCTTGGGGAGCTCATCTAAATGGAAAGTGGATACAAGACAAGTGGCCTGCCAGACTACAGCATCTACATATCAACATGAAGGAGATGTTAGCAGTCCAGTTTGCATTAATGGCTTTCAAGGAGTTACTTCTTCCAGGGCAGGTGTTGATTCTAACAGACAACACAACTGTCATGTGGTACATCAACAAGCAAGGGGGAACACATTCTTATCCTCTATGCAGGCAAGCAATGATTTTATGGGAGACTGCGCTAAGCTTGCAACTAACTCTTCAGGGAAGGTTTCTGCCAGGAGCACAGAACTCCTTAGCAGATGTGTTAAGCAGACAAATCATGGATCCCCACGAGTGGAAACTGGATCTTCATGTATTTCAGAGATTGACAGTGTCATGGGGAACTCCAGACATAGATCTGTTCGCTTCTCCACTAAACCACCAGCTGCCAAAGTATTGCACAAAGGGGTTTCATCACACAGCTTGGAAAGTGGATGCTCTGTCTTTCAGTTGGAAAAACCTTCATGTGTATGCCTTTCCACCTCTGCCTCTTCTTCCAAAGGTACTATTAAAGGTCAGACAAGACAGGCCAAGGATGATTTTGATAGCTCCAGATTGGCCTCGGCAACACTGGTACCCACTACTACGACGTCTGGTAAAGAAGCCTCCATGGCCTTTACCTCTGATTCCTCATCTGTTATCTCAGAAGGACGGTCATCTGCTCAATGTCAAGCTTCACTCTCTTCATCTAACAGCCTGGCATATTCTCTGTTGAAACACAGCAGGTCTCAACTTCCTCAACAAGTTTTAAATGTGATTATGGAAGCTAGAAGACCTAGTACAAGGAAGGTGTACGCAGAAAAATGGAAGAGATTTTTATTTTGGAGTACAGCAAAGAATTTGGAGATTTCTGAGCCTAATTTGAGTGTGGCTCTTCAATATCTTACTGAGTTATTGGACAAAGGTTTGTCCTTCTCTTCCATTAAGATTCATGCTGCAGCAATTTCAGCTCACTATGATTGTGACCCACCATTGTTTTCGCATCCTTTGTTCAAGCAGTTTCTTAGAGGGCAAAGAATATAAGACCCCATTAGAGCTCCTACTCCTGCTTGGGATCTCAATTTTGTGTTGGAAAAACTTACTCTACAACCTTTTGAGCCTGCGGCTACTGCTGAATTGAAATACTTGTCATGGAAGACTGCTTTTCTGTTGGCTATTACTTCTGCAAGAAGGGTGTCTGAGTTGCAGGCCCTTATGGCAGTAGAGCCCTTTTTGATTTTCCATAAGGATAGGGTATCATTACGTACTAATCCTTCCTTTATGCCTAAGGTGGTTTCTAGTGTGGCTTTAAACCAAACTATTCATTTGCCTACTTTTTATGCAGACCCCCAAAATAAAGGGGAAAAGGTTTTGCACACTTTAGATGTACACAGGCAATTGCGTTATTATTTAAGCAGGACTATGGATTTTAGGCAGTCTCAGCAGTTGTTTGTTTCTTTTGCTTTGAGTTCACAGGGCAAGCCTGTGTCAAAACAAACTATTTCTAGGTGGATTGGCTTTTGCATTGCATTTTGTTATTCCCATCATGGCAAGGAAATTCCAGCTGGGATTAGGCCTCATTCCACTAGGGCTACTGCCACTTCAACAGCATTTCTAAGGGGTGGCAACTAAGGATATTTTGGAAGCAGCTACTTGGAGTTCAGTGCATACTTTCTCTAAGCATTATCACCTTCCTATTTACTCTAAGTCTAGGGCTGGTTTTGCCACAGCTGTTTTGCAAGGCATGTTGTCAGCTCCTACTTCTTTATGATTTGCCAGCCTCCTTACCTCTGCTTTGGGATTCTACCCAATAGTAAGGACTGCAGCAATGGAAAACGAAGAACATAGTACAGTTTGTACCTACCATAAATGTAGATGTTCGAGGATTCATTGCTGCAGTCCTTCTCTCCCTCCTTCCCTCTGTGTTTAGGGGTGGTTGTGTAGGTGAGTTTACATGCTTATATTTTTGTATATATTCTTGTATATATTGTACATGTTTTTGGTGCAGGTATTTTGGGCCTTGTCTTTTTAGGGTCTTCTGACATCTGGGGCAAGAAAAGACTGAGGATATGACGTCGGTCATGCGCATTAGTACCCTGACGTACTGACGTCAGTCTAAGGCGCCATGACCGACGTCAGCCTTATACTCTGGTATTCGGGCCGACTGGACGCGGACTATACCCAATAGTAAGGACTGCAGCAATGGAATCCTCGAACATCTACATTTATGGTAGGTACAAAACTGTACTTTCCCTATCATGAAGTCAAACAGGCTGAAGAGCGAACGGCTTTAACATGCTGTTCATTGATTTTTTTGTGAGATTGCGGTACAGTGAAGATCGGAAAATGTGCCCTTTCCTCATTGTAGTGCAATATCAGAGTTGGTATATATAATTAGCAGGGGTTGTGGGAGGCACAGCCTGTCACAAGAGCGACTTCGAGGTATGGCATTTTCGATGTTTAAGCCGTTCACTCTCCGGTCTTTTCGCTCTTGTAATATAGACTCGTGTGTGTGTGTGTGTGTGTGGCTATAGTATGTAATTTGCAAACATTTCTCCAGTCATGCTATGAAACAAATTGTTTTTATCAGTATGAATCGATTTTTAAGTCTTTGTGTACAGTGAAATTTACATAACTGAAATGGTAACTGCAGTGATGCTGACATTAGATGTGCATTCAAAACGAAGGATAAGGAAATGTGTTGCATATTTACATTTTCCATAATTTCAGTTTGCTAAAACAAAAGCGGAGTATTCAGAAGGTTACCACACGGGGTAATCCTGTATTACCCCTCACAGTAACCATTTCTGATTTAGAGCCAGCCCTCTTACATTGCTGTAATAGGAAGAGGTGCAGCACTATTCAGGGCTTTCTTTTTTGCCCTGCTGCAAATGCTTATGAGGCATTTCAGGCAGTAACCTGCACTAATTAGCCATGTGCTCTACCCTGGAAATGTCTGGAGTAAGGCATTTATGCAGATGAGCAGTTCAGAGACTCGCTCGGCTACTTAAGTTAGCTGTGCTGCCCATATTAATGAACATGGCTAAAACTTCATACTCACTCACTGATTTCAATGGGTAAGATCATGTTAGAAATAAATGCTGGAGAGTATAGAAGACATATAGTGGTGTGTTTCTGTGGCTGTGTGTATGCATATATGTTTGTGTGCATGTGTGTGGTTGCATGTATGACTGTTTTCAGAGAGATGAATGGTTTCAGGTGAGTGTGTATGTATAGGAGTGAATGCCTCTGTGAATGAAATCTGGTGGGGGGTTGTGTGTATGCATGAATGTGGGTGTGTAATACCTGGAAGACCGGGTTCC
>NW_025061230.1:0-23977 GCF_019279795.1 Protopterus annectens | reverse complement strand
ATGACCGCTTTATTGTTTTCTTAGCTTTCCCTATGCATTTTCAAGACATGTTTCTCTTACATAGAGAAAAATAACCCCTGGAAGTTATTTTTCCCAGGGAAAAAGCTAGAGGTTGAAATGGTAGGGTACTCATCCACCCTACAAAAAGGTAGGCCTGGTTCTTGGATAATACCAGGAAAGTTGCTTTTCCAAGAGGAAAAAGCCAGGAGGCTTAATCCTCGCCAAATTCAGTATGACCATTATTGTTTTAGCTTTCCCATGCATTTCAAGCTATGTTTCTTGCATAGAGAAAAAAAAAAAATAACTCCTGGAAAGTTGTTTTCTCCAAGAGGAAAAAGCTAGGAGGCTGAACTCTGCAGGTGTGTAGGGTACTATCCACACACACCTACAAAGGGGCAGGGCAATCCTGGTTCTGGCTTAACTGCCAGTTTCAGTATGACTGTTTATTGTTTTAGCTTTCCCTATGCATTTCAAGCATGTTTCTGCATAGAGAAAAAATAACCCTGGAAAGTTGTATTATCCAAGAGGGAAAAGCTAGGAGGCTGAAACTCTGCAGGTGTGTAGGGTACCATCCACACTACAACAGGGTAGGGCAATCAAGGTTCTCTCCCAACTGCCAGTTTCAGTATGACCGCTTATTGTTTTAGCTTTCCTTATGCATTTCAAGCATGTTTCTGCATAGAGAAAAATAACCCTGGAAAGTTGTTTTACTCCAAGAGGGAAAAAGCTAGGAGGCTGAAACTATGCAGGTGTGTAGGGTACTATCCACCCTCCAAAGGGTAGGGCAATCCTGGTTCTGTCTTAACTGCCAGTTTCAGTATGACCGTTTATTGTTTTTAGCTTTCCCTATGCATTTCAAGCATGTTTCTGCATAGAGAAAAATAACCCTGGAAAGTTGTTTTTCTCCAAGAGGGAAAAAGCTAGGAGGCTGAAACTCTGCAGGTGTGTAGGGTACTATCCACCCTACAAAGGGGTAGGGCAATCCTGGTTCTGGCTTAACTGCCATTTTCAGTATGAACGTTTATTGTTTTTAGCTTTCCCTATGCATTTCAAGCATGTTTCTGCATAGAGAAAAATAACCCTGGAAAGTTGTTTTTCTCCAAGAGGGAAAAAGCTAGGAGGCTGAAACTCTGCAGGTGTGTAGGGTACTATCCACCCTACAAAGGGGTAGGGCAATCCTGGTTCTGGCTTAACTGCCAGTTTCAGTATGACCGTTTATTGTTTTAGCTTTCCCTATGCATTTCAAGCATGTTTCTGCATAGAGAAAAATAACCCTGGAAAGTTGTTTTCTCCAAGAGGGAAAAAGCTAGGAGGCTGAAACTCTGCAGGTGTGTAGGGTACTATCCACCCTACAAAGGGGTAGGGCAATCCTGGTTCTGGCTTAACTGCCAGTTTCAGTATGACCGTTTATTGTTTTTAGCTTTCCCTATGCATTTCAAGCATGTTTCTGCATAGAGAAAAAATAACCCTGGAAAGTTGTTTTCTCCAAGAGGGAAAAAGCTAGGAGGCTGAAACTCTGCAGGTGTGTAGGGTACTATCCACCCTACAAAGGGGTAGGACAATCCTGGTTCTGGCTTAACTGCCAGTTTCAGTATGACCGTTTATTGTTTTTAACTTTCCCTTTGCATTTCAAGCATGTTTCTGCATAGAGAAATAATAACCCTGGAAAGTTGTTTTTCTCCAAGAGGAAAAAAGCTAGGAGGCTGAAACTCTGCAGGTGTGTAGGGTATTATCCACCCTACAAAGGGGTAGGGCAATCCTGGTTCTGGCTTAACTGCCAGTTTCAGTATGACCATTTATTGTTTTTAGCTTTCTTTTTGCATTTCAAGCATGTTTCTGCATAGAGAAAAATAATACCTGTGGAAAGTTGTTTTTCTCCAAGAGGGAAAAAGCTAGGAGGCTGAAACTCTGCAGGTGTGTAGGGTACTATCCACCCTACAAAGGGGTAGGGAAATCCTGGTTCTGGCTTAACTGCCAGTTTCAGTATGACCGTTTATTGTTTTAGCTTTCCCTATGCATTTCAAGCATGTTTCTGCATAGAGAAAAAGTAACCCTGGAAAGTTGTTTTTTCTCCAAGAGGGAAAAAGCTAGGAGGCTGAAACTCTGCAGGTGTGTAGGGTACTATCCACCCTACAAAGGGGCAGGGCAATCCTGGTTCTGGCTTAACTGCCAGTTTCAGTATGACCATTTATTGTTTTTAGCTTTCCCTATGCATTTCAAGCATGTTTCTGCATAGAGAAAAATAACCCTGGAAAGTTGTTTTTCTCCAAGAGGGAAAAAGCTAGGAGGCTGAAACTCTGCAGGTGTGTAGGGTACTATCCACCCTACAAAGGGGTAGGGCAATCCTGGTTCTGGCTTAACTGCCAGTTTCAGTATGACCGTTTATTGTTTTAGCTTTCCCTATGCATTTCAAGCATGTTTCTGCATAGAGAAATAATAACCCTGGAAAGTTGTTTTTCTCCAAGAGGGAAAAAGCTAGGAGGCTGAAACTCTGCAGGTGTGTAGGGTACTATCCACCCTACAAAGGGGTAGGGCAATCCTGGTTCTGGCTTAACTGCCAGTTTCAGTATGACCGTTTATTGTTTTTAGCTTTCCCTATGCATTTCAAGCATGTTTCTGCATAGAGAAAAAATAACCCTGGAAAGTTGTTTTTCTCCAAGAGGAACAAGCTAGGAGGCTGAAACTCTGCAGGTGTGTAGGGTACTATCCACCCTACAAAGGGGTAGGGCAATCCTGGTTCTGGCTTAACTGCCAGTTTCAGTATGACCGTTTATTGTTTTAGCTTTCCCTATGCATTTCAAGCATGTTTCTGCATAGAGAAAAAATAACCCTGGAAAGTTGTTTTTCTCCAAGAGGGAAAAAGCTAGGAGGCTGAAACTCTGCAGGTGTGTAGGGTACTATCCACCCTACAAAGGGGTAGGGCAATCCTGGTTCTGGCTTAACTGCCAGTTTCAGTATGACCGTTTATTGTTTTAGCTTTCCCTATGCATTTCAAGCATGTTTCTGCATAGAGAAAAAATAACCCTGGAAAGTTGTTTTTCTCCAAGAGGAAAAAGCTAGGAGGCTGAAACTCTGCAGGTGTGTAGGGTATTATCCACCCTACAAAGGGGTAGGGCAATCCTGGTTCTGGCTTAACTGCCAGTTTCAGTATGACCGTTTATTGTTTTTAGCTTTCTTTTGCATTTCAAGCATGTTTCTGCATAGAGAAAAAATACCTGTGGAAAGTTGTTTTTCTCCAAGAGGGAAAAAGCTAGGAGGCTGAAACTCTGCAGGTGTGTAGGGTACTATCCACCCTACAAAGGGGTAGGGCAATCCTGGTTCTGGCTTAACTGCCAGTTTCAGTATGACCGTTTATTGTTTTTAGCTTTCCCTATGCATTTCAAGCATGTTTCTGCATAGAGAAAAATAACCCTGGAAAGTTGTTTTTTCTCCAAGAGGGAAAAAGCTAGGAGGCTGAAACTCTGCAGGTGTGTAGGGTACTATCCACCCTACAAAGGGGTAGGGCAATCCTGGTTCTGGCTTAACTGCCAGTTTCAGTATGACCGTTTATTGTTTTAGCTTTCACTATGCATTTCAAGCATGTTTCTGCATAGAGAAAAAATAACCCTGGAAAGTTGTTTTCTCCAAGAAGGAAAAAGCTAGGAGGCTGAAACTATGCAGGTGTGTAGGGTACTATCCACCCTACAAAGGGTAGGGCAATCCTGGTTCTGGCTTAACTGCCAGTTTCAGTATGACCGTTTATTGTTTTTAGCTTTCCCTATGCATTTCAAGCATGTTTCTGCATAGAGAAAAATAACCCTGGAAAGTTGTTTTTCTCCAAGAGGGAAAAAGCTAGGAGGCTGAAACTCTGCAGGTGTGTAGGGTACTATCCACCCTACAAAGGGGTAGGGCAATCCTGGTTCTGGCTTAACTGCCAGTTTCAGTATGACCGTTTATTGTTTTAGCTTTCCCTATGCATTTCAAGCATGTTTCTGCATAGAGAAAAAATAACCCTGGAAAGTTGTTTTTCTCCAAGAGGGAAAAAGCTAGGAGGCTGAAACTCTGCAGGTGTGTAGGGTACTATCCACCCTACAAAGGGGTAGGGCAATCCTGGTTCTGGCTTAACTGCCAGTTTCAGTATGACCGTTTATTGTTTTAGCTTTCCCTATGCATTTCAAGCATGTTTCTGCATAGAGAAAAATAACCCTGGAAAGTTGTTTTTCTCCAAGAGGGAAAAAGCTAGGAGGCTGAAACTCTGCAGGTGTGTAGGGTACTATCCACCCTACAAAGGGGTAGGGCAATCCTGGTTCTGGCTTAACTGCCAGTTTCAGTATGACCGTTTATTGTTTTTAGCTTTCCCTATGCATTTCAAGCATGTTTCTGCATAGAGAAAAATAACCCTGGAAAGTTGTTTTTCTCCAAGAGGGAAAAAGCTAGGAGGCTGAAACTCTGCAGGTGTGTAGGGTACTATCCACCCTACAAAGGGGTAGGGCAATCCTGGTTCTGGCTTAACTGCCAGTTTCAGTATGACCATTTATTGTTTTAGCTTTCTTTTTGCATTTCAAGCATGTTTCTGCATAGAGAAAAATAATACCTGTGGAAAGTTGTTTTTCTCCAAGAGGAAAAAGCTAGGAGGCTGAAACTCTGCAGGTGTGTAGGGTACTATCCACCCTACAAAGGGGTAGGACAATCCTGGTTCTGGCTTAACTGCCAGTTTCAATATGACCATTTATTGTTTTTAGCTTTCTTTTTGCATTTCAAGCATGTTTCTGCATAGAGAAAAATAACCCTGGAAAGTTGTTTTTCTCCAAGAGGGAAAAAGCTAGGAGGCTGAAACTCTGCAGGTGTGTAGGGTACTATCCACCCTACAAAGGGGCAGGGCAATCCTGGTTCTGGCTTAACTGCCAGTTTCAGTATGACCGTTTATTGTTTTAGCTTTCCTATGCATTTCAAGCATGTTTCTGCATAGAGAAAAATAACCCTGGAAAGTTGTTTTTCTCCAAGAGGGAAAAAGCTAGGAGGCTGAAACTCTGCAGGTGTGTAGGGTACTATCCACCTACAAAGGGGTAGGGCAATCCTGGTTCTGGCTTAACTGCCAGTTTCAGTATGACCGTTTATTGTTTTTAGCTTTCCCTATGCATTTCAAGCATGTTTCTGCATAGAGAAAAAATAACCCTGGAAAGTTGTTTTTCTCCAAGAGGGAAAAAGCTAGGAGGCTGAAACTCTGCAGGTGTGTAGGGTACTATCCACCCTACAAAGGGGTAGGGCAATCCTGGTTCTGGCTTAACTGCCAGTTTCAGTATGACGTTTATTGTTTTTAGCTTTCCCTATGCATTTCAAGCATGTTTCTGCATAGAGAAAAATAACCCTGGAAAGTTGTTTTTCTCCAAGAGGAAAAAGCTAGGAGGCTGAAACTCTGCAGGTGTGTAGGGTACTATCCACCCTACAAAGGGGTAGGGCAATCCTGGTTCTGGCTTAACTGCCAGTTTCAGTATGACTGTTTATTGTTTTTAGCTTTCTTTTTGCATTTCAAGCATGTTTCTGCATAGAGAAAAAATAACCCTGGAAAGTTGTTTTTCTCCAAGAGGGAAAAAGCTAGGAGGCTGAAACTCTGCAGGTGTGTAGGGTATTATCCACCCTACAAAGGGTAGGGCAATCCTGGTTCTGGCTTAACTGCCAGTTTCAGTATGACCATTTATTGTTTTTAGCTTTCTTTTTGCATTTCAAGCATGTTTCTGCATAGAGAAAAATAACCCTGGAAAGTTGTTTTTCTCCAAGAGGGAAAAAGCTAGGAGGCTGAAACTCTGCAGGTGTGTAGGGTATTATCCACCTACAAAGGGGTAGAGCAATCCTGGTTCTGGCTTAACTGCCAGTTTCAGTATGACCGTTTATTGTTTTTAGCTTTCTTTTTTGCATTTCAAGCATGTTTCTGCATAGAGAAAAAAATACCTGTGGAAAGTTGTTTTTCTCCAAGAGGGAAAAAGCTAGGAGGCTGAAACTCTGCAGGTGTGTAGGGTACTATCCACCCTACAAAGGGGTAGGGCAATCCTGGTTCTGGCTTAACTGCCAGTTTCAGTATGACCGTTTATTGTTTTTAGCTTTCCCTATGCATTTCAAGCATGTTTCTGCATAGAGAAAAATAACCCTGGAAAGTTGTTTTTCTCCAAGAGGGAAAAGCTAGGAGGCTGAAACTCTGCAGGTGTGTAGGGTGCTATCCACCCTACAAGGGGTAGGGCAATCCTGGTTCTGGCTTAACTGCCAGTTTCAGTATGACCGTTTATTGTTTTTAGCTTTCCTTATGCATTTCAAGCATGTTTCTGCATAGAGAAAAATAACCCTGGAAAGTTGTTTTTCTCCAAGAGGGAACAAGCTAGGAGGCTGAAACTCTGCAGGTGTGTAGGGTACTATCCACCCTACAAAGGGTAGGGCAATCCTGGTTCTGGCTTAACTGCCAGTTTCAGTATGACCGTTTATTGTTTTAAGCTTTCCCTATGCATTTCAAGCATGTTTCTGCATAGAGAAAAATAACCCTGGAAAGTTGTTTTTTTCTCCAAGAGGGAAAAAGCTAGGAGGCTGAAACTCTGCAGGTGTGTAGGGTATTATCCACCCTTCCAAGGGGTAGGGCAATCCTGGTTCTGGCTTAACTGCCAGTTTCAGTATGACCGTTTATTGTTTTTAGCTTTCCTATGCATTTCAAGCATGTTTCTGCATAGAGAAAAATAACCCTGGAAAGTTGTTTTTCTCCAAGAGGGAAAAAGCTAGGAGGCTGAAACTCTGCAGGTGTGTAGGGTACTATCCACCCTACAAAGGGGTGGGCAATCCTGGTTCTGGCTCAACTGCCAGTTTCAGTATGACCGTTTATTGTTTTTAGCTTTCCCTATGCATTTCAAGCATGTTTCTGCATAGAGAAAAAATAACCCTGGAAAGTTGTTTCTCTCCAAGAGGGAAAAAGCTAGGAGGCTGAAACTCTGCAGGTGTATCCACCCTACAAAGGGGTGGGGCAATCCTGGTTCTGCCTTAACTGCCAGTTTCAGTATGACCGTTTATTGTGTTTAGCTTTCTTTATGCATTTCAAGCATGTTTCTGCATAGAGAAATAATAACTCTGGAAAGTTGTTTTTCTCCAAGAGGGAAAAAGCTAGGAGGCTGAAACTCTGCAGGTGTGTAGGGTACTATCCACCCTACAAAGGGGTAGGGCAATCCTGGTTCTGGCTTAACTGCCAGTTTCAGTATGACGTTTATTGTTTTTAGCTTTCCTTGCATTTCAAGCATGTTTCTGCATAGAGAAAAATAACCCTGGAAAGTTGTTTTTCTCCAAGAGGGAAAAAGCTAGGAGGCTGAAACTCTGCAGGTGTGTAGGGTACAATCCCCCCCTACAAAGAGGTGGGGCAATCCTGGTTCTGGCTTAACTGCCAGTTTCAGTATGACCGTTTATTTATTTTAGCTTTCCCTATGCATTTCAAGCATGTTTCTGCATAGAGAAAAAATAACCCTGGAAAGTTGTTTTTCTCCAAGAGGGAAAAAGCTAGGAGGCTGAAACTCTGCAGGTGTGTGGGAACTATCCACCCTACAAAGGGTAGGGCAATCCTGGTTCTGGCTTAACTGCCAGTTTCAGTATGACCGTTTATTGTTTTTAGCTTTCCCTATGCATTTCAAGCATGTTTCTGCATAGAGAAAAACAACCCTGGAAAGTTGTTTTTCTCCAAGAGGGAAAAAGCTAGGAGGCTGAAACTCTGCAGGTGTGTAGGGTACTATCCACCCTACAAAGGGGTAGGGCAATCCTGGTTCTGGCTTAACTGCCAGTTTCAGTATGACCATTTATTGTGTTCAGCTTTCCCTATGCATTTCAAGCATGTTTCTGCATAGAGAAAAATAACCCTGGAAAGTTGTTTTTCTCCAAGAGGGAAAAAGCTAGGAGGCTGAAACTCTGCAGGTGTGTAGGGTACTATCCACCCTACAAAGGGGCAGGGCAATCCTGGTTCTGGCTTTTTAGCTTTCCCTATGCATTTCAAGCATGTTTCTGCATAGAGAAAAAATAACCCTGGAAAGTTGTTTTTCTCCAAGAGGAAAAAGCTAGGAGGCTGAAACTCTGCAGGTGTGTAGGGTACTATCCACCCTACAAAGGGGTAGGGCAATCCTGGTTCTGGCTTAACTGCCAGTTTCAGTATGACCGTTTATTGTTTTTAGCTTTCTTTTTGCATTTCAAGCATGTTTCTGCATAGAGAAAAAATAACCCTGGAAGTTG
This sequence comes from Protopterus annectens, assembly GCF_019279795.1. NCBI lineage: Eukaryota > Metazoa > Chordata > Ceratodontiformes > Protopteridae > Protopterus > Protopterus annectens. Next base: position 15,754 of record NW_025061230.1, on the reverse strand, counting down.
TTTTTCTCCAAGAGGGAAAAAGCTAGGAGGCTGAAACTCTGCAGGTGTGTAGGGTGCTATCCACCCTACAAAGGGGTAGGGCAATCCTGGTTCTGGCTTAACTGCCAGTTTCAGTATGACCATTGTTTTTAGCTTTCCCTATGCATTTCAAGCATGTTTCTGCATAGAAAAAAATAACCCTGGAAATTTGTTTTTCTCCAAGAGGGAAAAAAGCTAGGAGGCTGAAACTCTGCAGGTGTGTAGGGTACTATCCACCCTACAAAGGGGTAGGGCAATCCTGGTTCTGGCTTAACTGCCAGTTTCAGTATGACGGTTTATTGTTTTCAGCTTTCTTTTTGCATTTCAAGCATGTTTTTGCATAGAGAAAAATAACCCTGGAAAGTTGTTTTTCTCCAAGAGGGAAAAAGCTAGGAGGCTGAAACTCTGCAGGTGTGTAGGGTACTATCCACCCTACAAAGGGTAGGGCAATCCTGGTTCTGGCTTAACTGCCAGTTTCAGTATGACCGTTTATTGTTTCTAGCTTTCTTTTTGCATTTCAAGCATGTTTCTGCATAGAGAAAAATAACTCTGGAAAGTTGTTTTTCTCCAAGAGGGAAAAAGCTAGGAGGCTGAAACTCTGCAGGTGTGTAGGGTGCCATCCACCCTACAAAGGGTAGGGCAATCCTGGTTCTGGCATAACTGCCAGTTTCAGTATGACCGTTTATTGTTTTTAGCTTTCCCTATGCATTTCAAGCATGTTTCTGCATAGAGAAAAAGTAACCCTGGAAAGTTGTTTTTCTCCAAGAGGGAAAAAGCTAGGAGGCTGAAACTCTGCAGGTGTGTAGGGTACTATCCACCCTACAAAGGGTGGGGCAATCCTGGTTCTGGCTTAACTGCCAGTTTCAGTATGACCGTTTATTGTTTTAGCTTTCCCTATGCATTTCAAGCATGTTTCTGCATAGAGAAAAATAACCCTGGAAAGTTGTTTTTCTCCAAGAGGAAAAAAGCTAGGAGGCTGAAACTCTGCAGGTGTGTAGGGTACTATCCACCGTACAAAGGGGCAGGGCAATCCTGGTTCTGGCTTAACTGCCAGTTTCAGTATGACCGTTTATTGTTTTAGCTTTCTTTTTGCATTTCAAGCATGTTTCTGCATAGAGAAAAATATCCCTGGAAAGTTGTTTTTCTCCAAGAGGGAAAAAGCTAGGAGGCTGAAACTCTGCAGGTGTGTAGGGTACTATCCACCCTACAAAGGGGTAGGGCAATCCTGGTTCTGGTTCAACTGCCAGTTTCAGTATGACCGTTTATTGTTTTAACTTTCTTTGCATTTCAAGCATGTTTCTGCATAGAGAAATAATAACCCTGGAAAGTTGTTTTTCTCCAAGAGGGAAAAAGCTGGGAGGCTGAAACTCTGCAGGTGTGTAGGGTACTATCCACCCTACAAAGGGGTAGGGCAATCCTGGTTCTGGCTTAACTGCCAGTTTCAGTATGACCGTTTATTGTTTTTAGCTTTCCCTATGCATTTCAAGCATGTTTCTGCATAGAGAAAAAATAACCCTGGAAAGTTGTTTTTCTCCAAGAGGGAAAAAGCTAGGAGGCTGAAACTCTGCAGGTGTTGGGTATTATCCACCCTACAAAGGGGTAGGGCAATCCTAGTTCTGACTTAACTGCCAGTTTCAGTATGACCGTTTATTGTTTTTAGCTTTGCATTTCAAGCATGTTTCTGCATAGAGAAAAAATAACCCTGGAAAGTTGTTTTTCTCCAAGAGGGAAAAAGCTAGGAGGCTGAAACTCTGCAGGTGTGTAGGGTACTATCCACCCTACAGGGGTAGGGCAATCCTGGTTCTGGCTTAACTGCCAGTTTCAGTATGACCGTTTATTGTTTTTAGCTTTCCCTATGCATTTCAAGCATGTTTCTGCATAGAGAAAAATAACCCTGGAAAGTTGTTTTTCTCCAAGAGGGAAAAAGCTAGGAGGCTGAAACTCTGCAGGTGTGTAGGGTACTATCCACCCTACAAAGGGGTAGGGCAATCCTGGTTCTGGTTTAACTGCCAGTTTCAGTGTGACCGTTTATTGTTTTTAGCTTTCTTTTTGCATTTCAAGCATGTTTCTGCATAGAGAAAAAATAACCCTGGAAAGTTGTTTTTCTCCAAGAGGGAAAAAGCTAGGAGGCTGAAACTCTGCAAGTGTGTAGGGTACTATCCACCCTACAAAGGGCCAAGCAATCCTGGTTCTGGCTTAACTGCCAGTTTCAGTATGACCGTTTATTGTTTTTAGCTTTCCCTATGCATTTCAAGCATGTTTCTGCATAGAGAAAAAATACCCTGGAAAGTTGTTTTTCTCCAAGAGGGAAAAAGCTAGGAGGCTGAAACTCTGCAGGTGTGTAGGGTACTATCCACCCTACAAAGGGGTAGGGCAATCCTGGTTCTGGCTTAACTGCCAGTTTCAGTATGACCGTTTATTGTTTTTAGCTTTCCCTATGCATTTCAAGCATGTTTCTGCATAGAGAAAAATAACCCTGGAAAGTTGTTTTTCTCCAAGAGGGAAAAGCTAGGAGGCTGAAACTCTGCAGGTGTGTAGGGTACTATCCACCTACAAAGGGGTAGGGCAATCCTGGTTCTGGCTTAACTGCCAGTTTCAGTATGACCGTTTATTGTTTTTAGCTTTTCTTATGCATTTCAAGCATGTTTCTGCATAGAGAAAAAATAACCCTGGAAAGTTGTTTTTCTCCAAGAGGGAAAAAGCTAGGAGGCTGAAACTCTGCAGGTGTGTAGGGTACTATCCACCCTACAAAGGGTAGGGCAATCCTGGTTCTGGCTTAACTGCCAGTTTCAGTATGACCATTTATTGGTTTTAGCTTTCCCTATGCATTTCAAGCATGTTTCTGCATAGAGGAAAAATAACCCTGGAAAGTTGTTTTTCTCCAAGAGGGAAAAGCTAGGAGGCTGAAACTCTGCAGGTGTGTAGGGTACTATCCACCCTACAAAGGGGTAGGGTAATCCTGGTTCTGGCTTAACTGCCAGTTTCAGTATGACCGTTTATTGTTTTAGCTTTCCCTATGCATTTCAAGCATGTTTCTGCATAGAGAAAAATAACCCTGGAAAGTTGTTTTTCTCCAAGAGGGAAAAAGCTAGGAGGCTGAAACTCTGCAGGTGTGTAGGGTACTATCCACCCTACAAAGGGCAGGGCAATCCTGGTTCTGGCTTAACTGCCAGTTTCAGTATGACTGTTTATTGTTTTTAGCTTTCTTATTGCATTTCAAGCATGTTTCTGCATAGAGAAAAAAATACCTGTGGAAAGTTGTTTTTCTCCAAGAGGGAAAAAGCTAGGAGGCTGAAACTCTGCAGGTGTGTAGGGTACTATCCACCCTACAAAGGGGTAGGGCAATCCTGGTTCTGGCTTAACTGCCAGTTTCAGTATGACCGTTTATTGTTTTTAGCTTTCCCTATGCATTTCAAGCATGTTTCTGCATAGACAAAAAAATAACCCTGGAAAGTTGTTTTTCTAAAAGAGGGAAAAAGCTAGGAGGCTGAAACTCTGCAGGTGTGTAGGGTATTATCCACCCTACAAAGGGGTAGGGCAATCCTGGTTCTGGCTTAACTGCCAGTTTCAGTATGACCATTTATTGTTTTAGCTTTCTTTTTGCATTTCAAGCATGTTTCTGCATAGAGAAAAAATACCTGTGGAAAGTTGTTTTTCTCCAAGAGGGAAAAGCTAGGAGGCTGAAACTCTGCAGGTGTGTAGGGTAATATCCACCCTACAAAGGGTAGGGCAATCCTGGTTCTGGCTTAACTGCCAGTTTCAGTATGACCGTTTATTGTTTTAAGCTTTCCCTATGCATTTCAAGCATGTTTCTGCATAGAGAAAAATAACCCTGGAAAGTTGTTTTTTCTCTCCAAGAGAAAAAGCTAGGAGGCTGAAACTCTGCAGGTGTGTAGGGTACTATCCACCCTACAAAGGGGTAGGGCAATCCTGGTTCTGGCTTAACTGCCAGTTTCAGTATGACCGTTTATTGTTTTTAGCTTTCCCTAGCATTTTGAGCATGTTTCTGCATAGAGAAAAATCCCTGGAAAGTTGTTTTTCTCCAAGAGGAAAAAGCTAGGAGGCTGAAACTCTGCAGGTGTGTAGGGTACTATCCACCCTACAAAGGGCGAGGTAGGCAATCCTGGTTCTGGCTTAACTGCCAGTTTCAGTATGACCATTTATTGTTTTTAGCTTTCCCTGTGCATTTCAAGCATGTTTCTGCATAGAGGAAAATAACCCTTGAAAGTTGTTTTTCTCCAAGAGGGAAAAAGCTAGGAGGCTGAAACTCTGCAGGTGTGTAGGGTACTATCCACCCTACAAAGGGGTAGGGCAATCCTGGTTCTGGCTTAACTGCCAGTTTCAGTATGACCGTTTATTGTTTTTAGCTTTCCTTTTGCATTTCAAGCATGTTTCTGCACAGAGAAAAAATAACCCTGGAAAGTTGTTTTTCTCCAAGAGGTTTCAGGAAAAAGCTAGGAGGCTGAAACTCTGCAGGTGTGTAGGGTACTATCCACCCTACAAAGGGTAGGGCAATCCTGGTTCTGGCTTAACTGCCAGTTTCAGTATGACCGTTTATTGTTTTTAGCTTTCCCTATGCATTTCAAGCATGTTTCTGCATAGAGAAATAATAACCCTGGAAAGTTGTTTTTCTCCAAGAGGGAAAAAGCTAGGAGGCTGAAACTCTGCAGGTGTGTAGGGTACTATCCACCCTACAAAGGGCTAGGGCAATCCTGGTTCTGGCTTAACCGCCAGTTTCAGTATGACCGTTTATTGTTTTTAGCTTTCCCTATGCATTTCAAGCATGTTTCTGCATAGAGAAAAATAACCCTGGAAAGTTGTTTTTCTCCAAGAGGGAAAAAGCTAGGAGGCTGAAACTCTGCAGGTGTGTAGGGTACTATCCACCCTACAAAGGGGTAGGGCAATCCTGGTTCTGAATTTACTGCCAGTTTCAGTATGACTGTTTATTGTTTTTAGCTTTCTTTTTGCATTTCAAGCATGTTTCTGCATAGAGAAAAAAATACCTGTGGAAAGTTGTTTTTCTCCAAGAGGGAAAAAGCTAGGAGGCTGAAACTCTGCAGGTGTGTAGGGTACTATCCACCCTACAAAGGGGCAGGGCAATCCTGGTTCTGGCTTAACTGCCAGTTTCAGTATGACCGTTTATTGTTTTTAGCTTTCCCTATGTATTTCAAGCATGTTTCTGCATAGAGAAAAAATAACCCTGGAAAGTTGTTTTTCTCCAAGGAGGGAGCAAGCTAGGAGGCTGAAACTCTGCAGGTGTGTAGGGTACTATCCACCCTACAAAGGGGTAGGGCAATCCTGGTTCTGGCTTAACTGCCAGTTTCAGTATGACCGTTTATTGTTTTAGCTTTCCCTATGCATTTCAAGCATGTTTCTGCATAGAGAAATAATAACCCTGGAAAGTTGTTTTTCTCCAAGAGGGAAAAAGCTAGGAGGCTGAAACTATGCAGGTGTGTAGGGTACTATCCACCCTACAAAGGGGTAGGGCAATCCTGGTTCTGGCTTAACTGCCAGTTTCAGTATGACCGTTTATTGTTTTTAGCTTTCCCTATGCATTTCAAGCATGTTTCTGCATAGAGAAAAAAATAACCCTGGAAAGTTGTTTTTCTCCAAGAGGGAAAAAGCTAGGAGGCTGAAACTCTGCAGGTGTGTAGGGTACTATCCACCCTACAAAGGGGTAGGGCAATCCTGGTTCTGAATTAACTGCCAGTTTCAGTATGACCGTTTATTGTTTTTAGCTTTCCCTATGCATTTCAAGCATGTTTCTGCATAGAGAAAAAATAACCCTGGAAAGTTGTTTTCTCCAAGAGGGAAAAAGCTAGGAGGCTGAAACTCTGCAGGTGTGTGGGTACTATCCACCTACAAAGGGGTAGGGCAATCCTGGTTCTGGCTTAACTGCCAGTTTCAGTATGACCATTTATTGTTTTTAGCTTTCCCTATGCATTTCAAGCATGTTTCTGCATAGAGAAAAAACTAACCCTGGAAAGTTGTTTTTCTCCAAGAGGGAAAAAGCTAGGAGGCTGAAACTCTGCAGGTGTGTAGGGTACAATCCCCCCTACAAAGGGGTAGGGCAATCCTGGTTCTGGCTTAACTGCCAGTTTCAGTATGACCGTTTATTGTTTTAGCTTTCCCTATACTGCATTTCAAGCATGTTTCTGCATAGAGAAAAATAACCCTGGAAAGTTTTTTTTCTCCAAGAGGAAAAAAGCTAGGAGGCTGAAACTCTGCAGGTGTGTAGGGTACAATCCACCCTACAAAGGGGTAGGGCAATCCTGGTTCTGGCTTAACTGCCAGTTTCAGTATGACCGTTTTTTGTTTTTAGCTTTATTTCTGCATTTCAAGCATGTTTTTGCATAGAGAAAAATAACCCTGGAAAGTTGTTTTTCTCCAAGAGGGAAAAAGCTAGGAGGCTGAAACTCTGCAGGTGTGTAGGGTACTATCCACCCTACAAAGGGGTAGGGCAATCCTGGTTCTGGCTTAACTGCCAGTTTCAGTATGACCGTTTATTGTTTTTAGCTTTCCCTATGCATTTCAAGCATGTTTTTGCATAGAGAAAAAATAACCCTGGAAAGTTGTTTATCTCCAAGAGGGAAAAAGCTAGGAGGCTGAAACTCTGCAGGTGTGTAGAGTACTATCCACCCTACAAAGGGTAGGGCAATCCTGGTTCTGGCTTAACTGCCAGTTTCAATATGACCGTTTATTGTTTTTAGCTTTCTTTTTGCATTTCAAGCATGTTTCTGCATAGAGAAAATTAACCCTGGAAAGTTGCTTTTCTCCAAGAGGGAAAAAGCTAGGAGGCTGAAACTCTGCAGGTGTGTAGGGTGCTATCCACCCTACAAAGGGGTAGGGCAATCCTGGTTCTGGCTTAACTGCCAGTTTCAGTATGACCGTTTATTGTTTTTAGCTTTCCCTATGCATTTCAAGCATGTTTCTGCATAGAGAAAAAAAAACCCTGGAAAGTTGTTTTTCTCCAAGAGGGAAAAAGCTAGGAGGCTGAAACTCTGTAGGTGTGTAGGGTACTATCCACCCTACAAAGGAGTAGGGCAATCCTGGTTCTGGCTTAACTGCCAGTTTCAGTATGACCGTTTATTGTTTTTAGCTTTCCCTACGCATTGCAAGCATGTTTCTGCATAGAGAAAATAACCCTGGAAAGTTGTTTTCTCCAAGAGGGAAAAAGCTAGGAGGCTGAAACTCTGCAGGTGTGTAGGGTACTATCCACCCTACAAAGGGGTAGGGCAATCCTGGTTCTGGCTTAACTGCCAGTTTCAGTATGACCGTTTATTGTTTTAGCTTTCCCTATGCATTTCAAGCATGTTTCTGCATAGAGAAAAATAACCCTGGAAAGTTGTTTTTCTCCAAGAGGGAAAAAGCTAGGAGGCTGAAACTCTGCAGGTGTGTAGGGTATTATCCACCCTACAAAGGGGTAGGGCAATCCTGGTTCTGGCTTAACTGCCAGTTTCAGTATGACCGTTTATTGTTTTTAGCTTTCTTTTTGCATTTCAAGCATGTTTCTGCATAGAGAAAAAATAACCCTGTGGAAAGTTGTTTTTCTCCAAGAGGGAAAAAGCTAGGAGGCTGAAACTCTGCAGGTGTGTAGGGTACTATCCACCCTACAAAGGGGTAGAGCAATCCTGGTTCTGGCTTAACTGCCAGTTTCAGTATGACCGTTTATTGTTTTTAGCTTTCCCTATGCATTTCAAGCATGTTTCTGCATAGAAAAAATAACCCTGGAAAGTTGTTTTTCTCCAAGAGGGAAAAAGCTAGGGGGCTGAAACTCTGCAGGTGTGTAGGGTACTATCCACCCTACAAAGGGTAGGGCAATCCTGGTTCTGGCTTAACTGCCAGTTTCAGTATGACCGTTTATTGTTTTAGCTTTCCCTATGCATTTCAAGCATGTTTCTGCATAGAGAAAAATAACCCTGGAAAGTTGTTTTTCTCCAAGAGGGAAAAAGCTAGGAGGCTGAAACTCTGCAGGTGTGTAGGGTACTATCCACCCTACAAAGGGGTAGGGCAATCCTGGTTCTGGCTTAACTGCCAGTTTCAGTATGACCGTTTATTGTTTTTAGCTTTCCCTATGCATTTCAAGCATGTTTCTGCATAGAGAAAAATAACCCTGGAAAGTTGTTTTCTCCAAGAGGGAAAAAGCTAGGAGGCTGAAACTCTGCAGGTGTGTAGGGTACTATCCACCCTACAAAGGGGTAGGGCAATCCTGGTTCTGGCTTAACTGCCAGTTTCAGTATGACCGTTTATTGTTTTAGCTTTCCCTATGCATTTCAAGCATGTTTCTGCATAGAGAAAAATAACCCTGGAAAGTTGTATTTCTCCAAGAGGAAAAAGCTAGGAGGCTGAAACTCTGCAGGTGTGTAGGGTATTATCCACCCTACAAAGGGGTAGGGCAATCCTGGTTCTGGCTTAACTGCCAGTTTCAGTATGACCGTTTATTGTTTTTAGCTTTCTTTTTGCATTTCAAGCATGTTTCTGCATAGAGAAAAAATAACCCTGGAAAGTTGTTTTTCTCCAAGAGGGAAAAAGCTAGGAGGCTGAAACTCTGTAGGTGTGTAGGGTACTATCCACCCTACAAAGGGGTAGGGCAATCCTGGTTCTGGCTTAACTGCCAGTTTCAGTATGACCGTTTATTGTTTTTAGCTTTCCTTTGCATTTCAAGCATGTTTCTGCATAGAGAAAAATAACCCTGGAAAGTTGTTTTTCTCCAAGAGGAAAAAGCTAGGAGGCTGAAACTCTGCAGGTGTGTAGGGTATTATCCACCCTACAAAGGGGTAGGGCAATCCTGGTTCTGGCTTAACTGCCAGTTTCAGTATGACCGTTTATTGTTTTTAGCTTTCTTTTTGCATTTCAAGCATGTTTCTGCATAGAGAAAAATAACCCTGGAAAGTTGTTTTTCTCCAAGAGGGAAAAAGCTAGGAGGCTGAAACTCTGCAGGTGTGCAGGGTACTATCCACCCTACAAAGGGGTAGGGCAATCCTGGTTCTGGCTTAACTGCCAGTTTCAGTATGACCGTTTATTGTTTTTAGCTTTCCCTATGCATTTCAAGCATGTTTCTGCATAGAGAAAAAATAACCCTGGAAAGTTGTTTTTCTCCAAGAGGAAAAAGCTAGGAGGCTGAAACTCTGCAGGTGTGTAGGGTGCTATCCACCCTACAAAGGGGTAGGGCAATCCTGGTTCTGGCTTAACTGCCAGTTTCAGTATGACCGTTTATTGTTTTAGCTTTCCCTATGCATTTCAAGCATGTTTCTGCATAGAGAAAAATAACCCTGGAAAGTTGTTTTTCTCCAAGAGGGAAAAAGCTAGGAGGCTGAAACTCTGCAGGTGTGTAGAGTACTATCCACCCTACAAAGGGGTAGGGCAATCCTGGTTCTGAAGCCACTGAGAGTGTCAGTATGACCGTTTATTGTTTAGCTTTCCCTATGCATTTCAAGCATGTTTCTGCATAGAGAAAAAATAACCCTGGAAAGTTGTTTTTCCTCCAAGAGGGAAAAAGCTAGGAGGCTGAAACTCTGCAGGTGTGTAGGGTACTATCCACCCTACAAAGGGGTAGGGAAATCCTGGTTCTGGCTTAACTGCCAGTTTCAGTATGACCGTTTATTGTTTTAGCTTTCCCTATGCATTTCAAGCATGTTTCTGCATAGAGAAAAAAATAACCCTGGAAAGTTGTTTTTCTCCAAGAGGGAAAAAGCTAGGAGGCTGAAACTCTGCAGGTGTGTAGGGTACTATCCACCCTACAAAGGGTAGGGCAATCCTGGTTCTGGCTTAACTGCCAGTTTCAGTATGACCGTTTATTGTTTTTTAGCTTTCCCTATGCATTTCAAGCATGTTTCTGCATAGAGAAAAAATAACCCTGGAAAGTTGTTTTTCTCCAAGAGGGAAAAAAGCTAGGAGGCTGAAACTCTGCAGGTGTGTAGGGTATTATCCACCCTACAAAGGGGTAGGGCAATCCTGGTTCTGGCTTAACTGCCAGTTTCAGTATGACCGTTTATTGTTTTTAGCTTTCTTTTGGCATTTCAAGCATGTTTCTGCATAGAGAAAAATTACACCTGGAAAGTTGTTTTTGCTCCAAGAGGGAAAAAGCTAGGAGGCTGAAACGGTGCAGGTGTGTAGGTACTATCCACCCTACAAAGGGTAGGGCAATCCTGGTTCTGGCTTAACTGCCAGTTTCAGTATGACCGTTTATTGTTTTTAGCTTTCCCTATGCATTTCAAGCATGTTTCTGCATAGAGAAAAATAACCCTGGAAAGTTGTTTTTCTCCAAGAGGGAAAAAGCTAGGAGGCTGAAACTCTGCAGGTGTGTAGGTACTATCCACCCTACAAAGGGGTAGGGCAATCCTGGTTCTGGCTTAACTGCCAGTTTCAGTATGACCGTTTATTGTTTTTAGCTTTCCCTTTGCATTTTCAAGCATGTTTCTGCATAGAGAAAAAATAACCCTGGAAAGTTGTTTTTCTCCAAGAGGGAAAAAGCTAGGAGGCTGAAACTCTGCAGGTGTGTAGGGTACTATCCACCCTACAAAGGGGTAGGGCAATCCTGGTTCTGGCTTAACTGCCAGTTTCAGTATGACCGTTTATTGTCTTTAGCTTTCCCTATGCATTTCAAGCATGTTTCTGCATAGAGAAAAAATAACCCTGGAAAGTTGTTTTTCTCCAAGAGGGAAAAAGCTAGGAGGCTGAAACTCTGCAGGTGTGTAGGGTACTATCCACCCTACAAAGGGGTAGGGCAATCCTGGTTCTGGCTTAACTGCCAGTTTCAGTATGATCGTTTATTGTTTTTAGCTTTCCCTATGCATTTCAAGCATGTTTCTGCATAGAGAAAAATAACCCTGGAAAGTTGTTTTTCTCCAAGAGGAAAAAGCTAGGAGGCTGAAACTCTGCAGGTGTGTAGGGTACTATCCACCCTACAAAGGGGTAGGGCAATCCTGGTTCTGGCTTAACTGCCAGTTTCAGTATGACCGTTTATTGTTTTTAGCTTTCCCTATGCATTTCAAGCATGTTTCTGCATAGAGAAAAAATACCCTGGAAAGTTGTTTTTCTCCAAGAGGGAAAAGCTAGGAGGCTGAAACTCTGCAGGTGTGTAGGGTACTATCCACCCTACAAAGGGTAGAGCAATCCTGGTTCTGGCTTAACTGCCAGTTTCAGTATGACCGTTTATTGTTTTTAGCTTTCCCTATGCATTTCAAGCATGTTTCTGCATAGAGAAAAATAACCCTGGAAAGTTGTTTTTCTCCAAGAGGGAAAAAGCTAGGAGGCTGAAACTCTGCAGGTGTGTAGGGTACTATCCACCCTACAAAGGGTAGAACAATCCTGGTTCTGGCTTAACTGCCAGTTTCAGTATGACCGTTTATTGTTTTTAGCTTTCCCAATGCATTTCAAGCATGTTTCTGCATAGAGAAAAACTAACCCTGGAAAGTTGTTTTCTCCAAGAGGGAAAAAAGCAGGGAGGCTGAAACTCTGCAGGTGTGTAGGGTACTATCCACCCTTCAAAGGGGTAGGGAAATCCTGGTTCTGGCTTAACTGCCAGTTTCAGTATGACCGTTTATTCTATTTAGCTTTCCCTATGCATTTCAAGCATGTTTCTGCATGAAAAAATAACCCTGGAAAGTTGTTTTTCTCCAAGAGGGAAAAAGCTAGGAGGCTGAAACTCTGCAGGTGTGTAGGGTACTATCCACCCTACAAAGAGGTAGGACAATCCTGGTTCTGGCTTAACTGCCAGTTTCAGTATTACCGTTTATTGTTTATAGCTTTCCCTATGCATTTCAAGCATGTTTCTGCATAGAGAAAAAAAATAACCCTGGAAAGTTGTTTTTCTCCAAGAGGGAAAAAGCTAGGAGGCTGAAACTCTGCAGGTGTGTAGGGTACTATCCACCCTACAAAGGAGTAGGGCAATCCTGGTTCTGGCTTAACTGCCAGTTTCAGTATGACCGTTTATTGTTTTTAGCTTTCTCTACGCATTTCAAGCATGTTTCTGCATAGAGCAAAATAACCCTGCCAAGTTGTTTTCTCCAACAGGGTAAAAGCTAGGAGGCTGAAACTCTGCAGGTGTAGGGTACTATCCACCCTACAAAGGGGTAGGGCAATCCTGGTTCTGGCTTAACTGCCAGTTTCAGTATGACCGTTTATTGTTTTAGCTTTCCCTATGCATTTCAAGCATGTTTCTGCATAGAGAAAAATAACCCTGGAAAGTTGTTTTTCTCCAAGAGGGAAAAAGCTGGGAGGCTGAAACTCTGCAGGTGTGTAGGGTACTATCCACCCTACAAAGGGGTAGGGCAATCCTGGTTCTGGCTTAACTGCCAGTTTCAGTATGACCGTTTATTGTTTTAAGCTTTCCCTATGCATTTCAAGCATGTTTCTGCATAGAGAAAAAATAACCCTGGAAAGTTGTTTTCTCCAAGAGGGAAAAAGCTAGGAGGCTGAAACTCTGCAGGTGTGTAGGGTACTATCCACCCTACAAAGGGGTAGGGCAATCCTGGTTCTAGCTTAACTGCCAGTTTCAGTATGACCGTTTATTGTTTTTAGCTTTCCCTATGCATTTCAAGCATGTTTCTGCATAGAAAAAAATAACCCTGGAAAGTTGTTTTTCTCCAAGAGGGAAAAGCTAGGAGGCTGAAACTCTGCAGGTGTGTGAGGTACTATCCACCCTACAAAGGGGTAGGGCAATCCTGGTTCTGGCTTAACTGCCAGTTTCAGTATGACCCTTTATTGTTTTAGCTTTCCCTATGCATTTCAAGCATGTTTCTGCATAGAGAAAAAATAACCCTGGAAAGTTGTTTTTTCTCCAAGAGGAAAAAGCTAGGAGGCTGAAACTCTGCAGGTGTGTAGGGTACTATCCACCCTACAAAGGTAGGGCAATCCTGGTTCTGGCTTAACTGCCAGTTTCAGTATGACCGTTTATTGTTTTAGCTTTTCTGTGCATTTCAAGCATGTTTCTGCACAGGGAGAAAGTAACCCTGGAAAGTTGTTTTTCTCCAAGAGGAAAAAGCTAGGAGGCTGAAACTCTGCAGGTGTGTAGGGTACTATCCACCCTACAAAGGGGTAGGGCAATCCTGGTTCTGGCAACTGCCAGTTTCAGTATGACCGTTTATTGTTTTTAGCTTTCCCTATGCATTTCAAGCATGTTTCTGCATAGAGAAAAATACCCCTGGAAAGTTGTTTTTCCTCCAAGAGGGAAAAGGCTAGGAGGCTGAAACTCTGCAGGTATGTAGGGTACTATCCACCCTACAAAGGGGTAGGGCAATCCTGGTTCTGGCTTAACTGCCAGTTTCAGTATGACCGTTTATTGTTTTTAGCTTTCCCTATGCATTTCAAGCATGTTTCTGCATGCAGCAAAAATAACCCTGGAAAGCTGTTTTTCTCCAAGAGGAAAAAGCTAGGAGGCTGAAACTCTGCAGGTGTGTAGGGTGCTATCCACCCTACAAAGGGGTAGGGCAATCCTGGTTCAAGCTTAACTGCCAGTTTCAGTATGACCGTTTATTGTTTTTAGCTTTCCCTATGCATTTCAAGCATGTTTCTGCATAGAGAATAATATCCCTGGAAAGTTGTTTTTGTCCAAGAGCAAAAAGCTAGGAGGCTGAAACTCTGCAGGTGTGTAGGGTATTATCCACCCTACAAAGAGTAGGGCAATCCTGGTTCTGGCTTAACAGCCAGTTTCAGTATGACCGTTTATTGTTTTAGCTTTCCCTATGCATTTCAAGCATGTTTCTGCATAGAGAAAAATAACCCTGGAAAGTTGATTTACTCCAAGAGGGAAAAAGCTAGGAGGCTGAAACTCTGCAGGTGTGTAGGGTATTATCCACCTACAAAGGTAGGGCAATCCTGGTTCTGGCTTAACTGCCAGTTTCAGTATGACCGTTTATTGTTCTTAGCTTTTCCTCTGCATTTCAAGCATGTTTCTGCATAGAGAAAAATAACCCTGGAAAGTTGTTTTTCTCCAAGAGGGAAAAAGCTAGGAGGCTGAAACTCTGCAGGTGTGTAGGGTACTATCCACCCTACAAAGAGTAGGGCAATCCTGGTTCTGGCTTAACTGCCAGTTTCAGTATGACCGTTTATTGTTTTTGCTTTCCCTTTGCATTTCAAGCATGTTTCTGCATAGAGAAAATATAACCCTGGAAAGTTGCTTTTCTCCAAGAGAAAATAGGAGGCTGAAACTCTGCAGGTGTGTAGGGTACTATCCACCCTACAAAGGGGTAGGGCAATCCTGGTTCTGGCTTAACTGCCAGTTTCAGTATGACCGTTTTATGTTTTAAGCTTACCCTATGCATTTCAACATGTTTCTGCATAGAGAAATACTAACCCTGGAAAGTTGTTTTTCTCCAAGAGGGAAAAGCTAGGAGGCTGAAACTCTGCAGGTGTGTAGGGTACTATCCACCCTGCAATCCTGGTTCTGACTTAACTGCCAGTTTTCAGTATGACCGTTTATTGTTTTTAGCTTTCCCTATGCATTTCAAGCATGTTTCTGCTTAGAGAAAAATAACCCTGGAAAGTTGTTTTTGTCCAAGAGGAAAAAGCTAGGAGGCTGAAACTCTGCAGGTGTGTAGGGTACTATCCACCCTGCAAAGAGGTAGGACAATCCTGGTTCTGGCTTAACTGCCAGTTTCAGTATGACCGTTTATTGTTTTAAGCTTTCCCTTGCATTTCAAGCATGTTTCTGCATGAGAAAAATAACCCTGGAAAGTTGTTTTCTCCAAGAGGGAAAAAGCTAGGAGGCTGAAACTCTGCAGGTGTGTAGGGTGCTATCCACCCTACAAAGGGGCCAGGCAATCCTGGTTCTGGCTTAACTGCCAGTTTCAGTATGCATTTATTGTTTTAGCTTTCCCTATGCATTTCAAGCATGTTTCTGCATAGCCACAAAAATAGCCCTGGAAAGTTGTTTTTCTAAAAGAGGGCAGAAGCTAAGTGGCTGGAACTCTGCAGGTGTGTAACAACGGGTACTATCCACCTACAAAGGGGTAGGACAATCCTGGTTCTGGCTTAACTGCCAGTTTCAGTATGACAGTTTATTGTTTTAGCTTTCCCTATGCATTTCAAGCATGTTTCTGCATTTTTGAAAAATAACCCTGGAAAGTTGTTTTTTTTTTTTCTCCAAGAGGAAAAAGCTAGCAGGCTGAAACTCTGCAGGTGTGTAGGGTACTATCCACCCTACAAAGGGGTAGGGCAATCCTGGTTCTCTAAACTACCAGTTTCAGTATGACCGTTTATTGTTTTAGCTTTCCCTATGCATTTCAAGCATGTTTCTGCATAGAGAAAAATAACCCTGGAAAGTTGTTTTTTCTCCAAGAGGAAAAAGCTAGGAGGCTGAAACTCTGCAGGTGTAGGGTGTATCCACCTACAAAGGGGCAGGGCAATCCTGGTTCTGGCTTAACTGCCAGTTTCTGCATGACCGTTTATTGTTTTAGCTTTCTATGCATGTACCTTCAAGCATGTTTCTGCATAGAGAAAAATAACCCTGTGGGAAAGTTGTATTTCTCCAAGAGGAAAAAGCTAGGAGGCTGGAAACTCTGGCAGGGTGTGTAACAGGCCCTCTCCTTTCTGACACAGGTGTGGTAATCCTGGTTCTGAGCTTTAACAGCCAGTTTCAGTATATTCGTTTATTGCTTTTAGCTTTTCCTGCCATTTCATTTATGTTTCATGGGCTTAACCTGATTGAACTTTCAGAGAGGAAAAAAGCTAGGAGGCTGAAACTCTGCAGGTGTCTTGGGTACTATCCACCCTACAAAGGGGTAGGGCAATCCTG
>NW_025061229.1:0-11152 GCF_019279795.1 Protopterus annectens | reverse complement strand
TATCAGCAGACATGGTCCAGAAATGCGTGGTCCTGCACATGTGTACCCACGCCATGGTGGAATATGGCAACCACAGCACCATGGGGGGATGTTTTACATCAACCATGTACAACGTGATATGCCTGTATAGGACAGTATCCATGTGATACACCCCGCATGACTGTCAGTATGCAAAGGTGATGTGTATGCACTATGTGTGATGTAACTGATGCAATGATATCTACATGATATATCTGCCACACTGACACCTGTATGGTTTTTAGCAATATGAGTAGGATGAGCCAGAATGCGCCAGGTATGTAGATGTGGTATATGTAGGCATGGACAATACTGTGTGACAGCAGGTAGTAGATGCAAATACTGAGCATGGGGGGCCACATGTCTGGGGACTGTGCAATGTCACATGTCCCTGACTTGTTGTAGTTAGCATGATATGCCTGCACCACTGTGTGACCTGTACAGGAGGCACATGGCGTAACATCCCGAGACATGGGGAAAAGGTGATGCGGGATTTTACATTGGCAATAGCATAAAGTCGAATGCCCGTGAAGGGCAAAGAGCGGATCATGTCTGATGTGATACCCTCTGTACCACCCCAACCACCCATGCAATAGTATGACAGGTGGCCAGCATGGGATGCAGTGTGCTGGGGCGCACATAAGCCCAACAAGGGTGCCAGTAAAGGCATGCAGGTAGTCAATGAGTGTGTGAAGCATGTATGTCAAGATGTGGCCCAGTGCCATACTGAATGGCCCAGTCATGGGTGTACAAATGCAGCCCCATACGTGCAATGCAGCACCACCCATGTGTAGTGTGATAGATGTGGTAGTGTGGTGGTCAGGGTACACAACGCATGAATGGGCTAGCAGTCAATGCGGGTGCTGCTGCAGAGACATGTAACAGCCAGGTTGGCGGATACAAAAACCCACGGCGATTGAGGTGACATTGGGACTGTTTTCCCCGGGACATAACATGTGCATGGCAGTACTATGTATGTGTCCACAGGGTTAATACAATGTCCAGCCAAGGATTGGAACCCTGTAGTGAGTGAGAGTGTGTATTGTTGGTAGGTATCCCATTGGCAGGCACGATGCCAGCAACATCTGTGTTGGCAATGCCTGCATGACTGTGGTATGCTGCATTGAATGTGGATGTAGTCAAACAGCAGAGACATACCACCACACTGCGCGAGGTCCCACACTGCAATGCCTCGCAGTCACGTGTAGGTGGGCTGTGGAGTATGTCATGCACCATGAGGACACACCATGACTGTCAAGTGACACACCACACACAGGTGAACATAACTAGGGTGCAACAGCCTGCAGATGTGCCCATACAGCACGTGCATGGAACAGGAATACCACTGTCCTGTGAAAAGGCCAGTACCACCATGTCTCTGTGTGGAATAGCATGGTCCCTACCAGTGTGTAAATGTAGCAGAAGTGCACTGTGATCAGTGTTGACATAGGCACGAGACTGTCCATCGTGAGGGGGCCATGCCATCAACTACCTCTGTCAGTGGATGTCGGTAATACCGCTGTAGAGTGTATGTACCATGCATGCTGCTATGGTTGTGTGTTTAGGGTGTGGCTAGCAGGGGTGGTAGACATGGATGTTCAGCTAACAGAGGGGATGTGTAGGCCAGCACACAGACACATGGAGGTTTGGGCATGCCGAGGGTAGTGTAGGTATGGTATGTGTCGTAATGTGTCACCCAGCTATGGACTGCATGGCCAAGCATGTGGGTACATGGGAGTCCATACTAGGAAGGGCTTTTCTGTCAATACATAGCAGTAGCAACTGTCCTAGGTGCAATGTACAGTATGCCAACACGACCAGCATGTAACCTGTGGTGTACAGTGTATTCACTGTCGCGGTCACAATGTGAGCGGTCACAACATGGGTATCTGAACATGGATTACCTATGATGCAATGTGTCTTGGGAATATACAGTATTTTGTAAATCACTGTGGGTGGGAACCACCCACCCGGTGTTGCAGTCCAGGTATGTGGCTGGGAGGTATGATCTGTGTACAATCTGGGCTCGCAGGTGTGCCGTGTAGGGCATGCAGGCAGGTCCCAGGCTCTGCAGATAAATGACATGTGCTGTACTTTTGTGCAGTGCTTGTGTACAGCACAGTGGAGGGTGTAAGCATTGTCACACATCACTGCATGCGGGCCCACCTGTGACAGCCCTGCCGGAGACAGACATGTGACACCGCTGCACAGGCAGCATAGCATGTGAAGATGTACATGTGGGCTGCACACCTTAGGCAGATGTCCACCATTTTGGGGAGGGGGTTTAAAACACATCGACTGACAAAACCACAGTATAACACAAAGCCAAATAAAAGTCCCAGTGACAGAGTAGGCCAATGTACCATCCCCCCACTGGCTACTGGACACCTGGCTAGACACACACCTGGAGGGTTAATTCACCATTGAGCCATCACATGTCATCACAGGGTGGTCACAATAGCAGGTGGCAAGGCAGACATGGTGTACCAGGTGATGTGTCATGTGCATAGGCAGCACACCCGTTCACATGTCTGCAATATACTGGTGCACGATGTATACCGTTACATGATGTATGGAACTGCACTGTCACCCACTACAGGGCCATCTGACACAGGTGTGTTGTGACTGGTGTAACCCATGTTTGCACAGGATACACACTGCTGTTGTAGGCAGCCATGCTGGTGGCTAGCAGTGATAGATGCAGTGGTCATACAGACATACCGCCCCAGGGTTTATGCAGGAATGTCCATTTGGGACGATGTGCGGCTATGTGAATGTAGGTGTGTGTTGTGAATGTTACACATCCAGAAGACACCATCTGGTGCAGTCATGGTTGTCAACACCAGTAAAACATCCACAGCAGTCAGAACCCAGTCCTGACAATGTGTGTCAGTCACCCTGATGTGTGACATATGTGCACATGGCGAACACCTCCCACTGTCATCTAAGCTGACTATACTGAGACATGTAACGTTGTATCCATTGTGTAAGGTACACCACACATGTGTTATTGTAACACTGCCCGTGTGTACATGTGTGTATGGCACAGGTACAAGGGCACCCAAGGTATCAGCTAGACATACGGTCCAGAAATGCGTGGTCCTGCACATGTGTACCCACGCCATGGTGGAATATGGCAACCACAGCACCATGTGGGGCATGTCATGTACAACGTGATATGCCTGTATAGGGACAGTATCCATGTGATACACACCGCATGACTGTCAGTATGCAAAGGTGATGTGTATGCACTATGCGTGATGTAACTGATGCAATGGTATCTACATGATATATCTGCCACACTGACACCTGTATGGTTGTTAGCAATATGAGTAGGATGAGCTAGAATGCTGCCAGGTATGTAGATGTGGTATATGTAGGCATGGACAATACTGTGTGACAGCAGGTAGTGTACGTATGCAAATACTGAGCATGAGGGGCCACATGTCTGAGGACTGTGCAATGTCACACGTCTGACTTGTTGTAGTTAGCATGATATGCCTGCACCACTGTGTGACCTGTACAGGAGGCACATGGCGAACATCCCAGACATAGGGTACGATGTGATGCTGGATGTGTACATTGGCAATAGCATAAAGTGGAATGGCGCTGAAGGGCAAAGAGCCGATCATGTCTGATGTGATACGCTGTGTACCACCCCCAGCACCCATGCAAGAATATGACAGGTGGCCAGCATGGGATGTGGTGTGCTGTGGCCATAAGCACAACAAGGGTGACAGTAAAGGCATGCAGGTAGTCAATGAGTGTGTGAAGCATGTATGTCAAGATGTGGCCCAGTGCCATACTGAATGGCCCAGTCATGGGTGTACAAATGCAGCCCCATACGCAATGCAGTACCACCCATGTGTAGTGTGATAGATGTGGTAGTGTGGTGGTCAGGGTACACAACGCATGAATGGGCTAGCAGTCAATGCAGCGTGCTGCTGCAGAGACATGTAACAGCCAGGTTGGCGGATACAACAACTACGGCGCATTGAGGTGACATTGGGACTGTGTTCCTGTGCATGGCAGTACTATGTATGTGTCCACAGGGTTAATACAATGTCCAGCCAAGGATTGGAACCCTGTAGTGAGGAGAGTGTGTAGGTATCCCATTGGCAGGCACGATGCCAGCAACATCTGTGTTGGCAATGCCTGCATGACTGTGGTATGCTGCATTGAATGTGGATGTAGTCAAACAGCAGAGACATACCACCACACCGCGTGAGGGTCCACACTGCAATGTCTGGCAGTCATGTGTGTAGGTAGCTAGCTGTGGAGTATGTCATGCACCATGAGGACACACCATGACTGTCAAGTGACACACCACACACAGGTGAACATAACTACGTGCAACAGCCTGCACATGTGCCCATACAGCACGGTGCATGGAACAGGAATACCACTGTGCCTGTGAAAAGGCCAGTACCACCATGTCTCTGTGTGGAATAGCATGGTCCCTACCAGTGTAAATGTAGCAGAAGTGCACTGTGATCAGTGTTGGCATAGGCACGACTGTCCATCGTGACGGGTGCCATGCCATCAACTACCTCTGTCAGTGGATGTCAATACCGCTGTAGAGTGTATGTACCATGCATGCTGCTATGGTTGTGTGTTTAGGTGTGGCTAGCAGGATGA
The DNA here is from genome assembly GCF_019279795.1 of Protopterus annectens. Lineage (NCBI taxonomy): Eukaryota > Metazoa > Chordata > Ceratodontiformes > Protopteridae > Protopterus > Protopterus annectens. Next base: position 6,496 of record NW_025061229.1, on the reverse strand, counting down.
GAAGCATGGATGTTCAGCAAACAGAGGGGATGTGTAGGCCTAGCACACAGACACATGGAGGTTTGGTGCATGCCGAGGGTAGTGTAGGTATGGTATGTGTCGGTAATGTGTCACCCAGCTATGCGCATGGCCAAGCATGTGTGGGTACATGGGAGTCCATACTAGGAAGGGCTGTTGCTGTCAATACATAGCAGTAGCAACTGTCCTAGGTGCAATGTACAGTATGCCAACACGACCAGCATGTAACCTGTGGTGTACAGTGTATTCACTGTCGGTCACAATGTGCGAGCGTCATGGGTATCTGAACATGGATTACCTATGATGCAATGTGTCTTGGGAATATACAGTATGTGTGTAAATCACTGTGTGGGGAACCACCCACCCGCGGTGTTGCAGTCCAGGTATGTGCCTGGGAGGTATGATCTGTGTACAATCTGGACTGGCAGGTGTGGTAGGGCATGGAGGCAGGTCCCAGGCACTGCAGATAAATGACATGTGCTGTGCAGTGCTTGTGTACAGCACAGTGGAGGGTGTAAGCATTGTCACACATCAGCATGGTCTGCCTACCTGTGACAGCCCTGCCGGAGACAGACATGTGACACCGCTGCACAGGCAGCATAGCATGTCAAGATGTACATGTGGGCTGCACACCTTAGGCAGATGTCCACAGGTCATGTGCCACGGTAGTGTGGTTGAACACGACTATCAGACTGACAAACACCACATGCCTGCATAACTACAGTATGACCATAGTCAACAGTCCCAGTGACATAGTAGGCCAATGTACACTATCCCTGCGTGCAGACGACTGGCTACTGGACACCTGGCTAGACACGCACATGGAGGGTTAATTCACCATTGAGGCATGACATGTCCCAGTCCATGTGGGCCGCATAACGTCATCATCACAGGGTGGTCACAATAGCAGGTGGCAAGGCAGACACGGTGTACCAGGTGATGTGTCATGTGTGCATATGTCGACCAGCACAGCCTTGCACATGTCTGCTACATACTGGTGCACGATGCATACTGTTACATGATGTATGGAACTGCACTGTCACCCACTACAGGGCCATCTGACACAGGTGTGTTGTGACTGGTGTAACCCATGTTTGCACAGGATACACACTGCTGTTGTAGGCAGCCATGCTGGTGGCTACCAGTGATATATGCAGTGGTCATACAGACATACCGTACACAGTGTTCATGCAGGAATATCCATTGTCGTGGACGATGTGCTGCTATGTGAATGTAGGTGTGTTGTGAATGTTACACATCCAGAAGACACCATCTGGTGCAGTCATGGTTGTCAACACCAGTACACACATCCACAGCAGTCAGAACCCAGTCCTGACAATGTGTGTCAGTCACCCTCGTACTGTGTGACATATGTGCACATGGAACACTTCCCACTGTCATCTAAGCTGGCTACATGATGGCTGGAATGTGCTGTAGAAATGTACAATGCTGGTAGCCCAATGAAGTACCTGAAATCAGACACAGTACGCTATGTCAGCCATGTAAACCCTGCACAACAATGACCAACAGACACAAACAATGCATTGACACATGGAACATGTGCACATGACAACCCCCAATGAGGTATGTTGCACATATTGATGTACAATTGTCATCTATGGCCATAGCATGGATGCAGACACACATACTCCACAGGTAGTACCATGTGATGTAGGGGGGCATTGCTGTACATGTCACAGTAGCTGCACACACACACATGTCCTGCATAGCCGCCATGTAGGGTAGCTGTGGTATGTGACTACTGGACATGCCCGCAAAATGACCATGTCCCACAGGAGATGTGTTATGTGTACCACATGTATCGTGCTGACAACAAGCTGTGATGTGTACGGCTGCCGGTGTACCTGTGTGACATTGTCTGTGATGGGTGCAAAGGCATATAGTATCGTATTGCATGCACACAAGCCCCACATAGGTCCATAGCCTGAACATACAATACAAGGAGTGTGTGGGATGATAGCAACCCACAGGAGGAGATGGGTATGGCCGGCAGGTCACAACCACATGTGTGTGTACGGTGTTCACGTCCACCACACATGAGCATCTGAGAGGCAAGTGTTACAGCTGTACAGGGTTGCATGCATATATGTTCAGCAACATCCCTGTGTGTCCCACCACTGGCCCGGACCGATGGACACCAACCAAATGTGCAGATATGACATGTGCACAGCACATCACAGATGCCTACTGTAGAACAGGCTTAGACATGTGCACAGTAGGTCTGTGCCAGCTGCAGTCAAACATGTAATGTGCCAACCACACCAATAGTCCAGGCCATGCCACAGATGGACGGCATGCATCTGTGTATGTATGGCTGTGAATGTCTCCGCATAGCAATATAGCTGTGTCACCGTTGTGAACAACAATATGAATGTGTCATATGTGTGAGGGGTGCCATACGATATGGTCTGATCGACGATACCATCAGTGACCCTGCTATGTGAACATCCCTGTCCCCATACATGGATACCTATGCTGCCCAACACCACATTCACAGAGGGAGGGATGGCGGTGTAGTGCAGCAGCAGACATGGGGTGGCAGCAGGCACTGGATGTACACATATGTGGTACCCACATCAGTGCAGGCAACCATCCATGTGCACCGGATAGCGGTGTGTGTCCACATACAGCACTGTGTTGATCAATATCCCAGCACATAGCACCTGCCAGGGTTACAGTGTATGCATGGATGTGTGATACCTGCATGCACCAGACACACCCTCAGCAAGCAGCGCAGCAGCATACCTCGCTTGAGGCCAGTGTCCACACCATGGCGATAGACATGTTGAATGTCCATATACACATAGCACTGACATATGGAATGGACAGCCACCCTGCCAATATCGTAAAACCCCAGGTGGATCACAACCCAGTGCCATGTATGTGGCATACCCTGCCATACCATGCAGACCTGCCCAGCAAGGCTGCATGAGCTATCACAGTCCTACATGGTGCAATGGACAAAAGGCACTCACTATCAACCATACACAGCAGTAATGTGGCGGTGATGCACCCTGTGGTGTCACAGGTGCTGTGTGATGCTTTGGACAATGTGTGTGTGTACATGCTATGCATGGCCTGTCCTGCTAATGTGTCATGGTTACACATTGCCCTATGTCTATCACATGTGCAACACAGGTGAGCTGTGGCAAGTTGTCCAACACCCGACAGTGCTGTGTGGATGTACATGGCACGGCACACATGCAGGTGTCCATGTGTATGTGTACAGTGCCACTGCTGACGCTCACAATGGCTACAGACGGATGTGTACTGACATATACACAGCGTCCAGGTGAACAGCAGCACCGACGCCACATGGGGACCTATGCCAGTGATATGGACACAGGTGCAGCCAGGTACACATGTCCACAGCTGGCTAAAATCTACATGGTGCGGGTACAGTGTGGTGGGGTGGGAAACAGATATGATGTGGCACACACTGCTCAATGGTGTGAAGCCAAACACATCGGCTGTGTCACTGCCACGATGCCTTCACAGATTACTGTGCAGATGTCGCATTTGTCATAGCAATGTATCTCCAACAGTATGCCAGCACAGCAGTGTAAATGTGACCTGCCACCATCATTATGTCTTACAGATAATGCCACGATCCCGCCTTCCTGCATTCAGTCGACAGGAGGAGGAGGTGATCATACCATACCTCCATAGTAATCATAACATGTTATTTAGTCATGTGCCACAGCAGGCACAGGAACAACAGGAGATGTGGGAGGAGATGTGCAGGAGGGTGAACAGCCTGGGCGGATACAACCGCACTTATCAGCAGATCCGCAGGCACTGCACAGACCTGATCCGGCATGCAAGACAGCCGCTGCAATCGCCAGACAACAACGGGACAGGTGGTGGGCCACCAACCCAGCCCCCACTCACAGCCACGGAGGAGCTCCTGGCCAGTCTGGGGACACCCACGAACAACACGCAGAAACCCATGTGTCCATCGTGGAGGTGGGTGTCTCCGAACTATGAGCTTGGAGCCGGTAAGTCAGGGTTGCATGTTTGTATGATAAGTGACGTGGGTGTCATAGTACAACACATAATATAGCCATACATGCCAGGTATATGGTTACACAAGACGATACTACAGTATGCTATGTTGTGTTAGCAGACATGTGCATACCACTAGCTTACCCACAGTACGATCATGTGACATGCACACTGCTGTCTGTGGCATAGTAATGGATAATATGTATACCTTTGTGTCATCCCTTTACAGGTACGCCTGGCGGTCGCAAACACAAGGGTCTGTTGCAGGTAGGTCTGTAGCTAGTCAAAGGCGTGATAAGGTGTATTGATATTCCCCATGTGACCAGGTATGACATGCAGACCTGTGTGTGTCCCAGTCACGCATACAGGTTGCACCACCCGACACACACACCACCCATGTACAGTAGATACAAGTTAGCGAGAGTGGCATGACACCACACGCCTATTGGTGTCACGCATTCAGCTATGCATACAATGGTGTAGGTGTTCCACAATGGCTGCATGTGTAGTATGCATCGGTGCCTCAGTAGTATGCACAGAGTACCTCATAGTAAGCTGTGATCTTGCCAGAGCACAGGTCTTACCAATGTGACCTATGCCCCTGCATCGGTGCACACGCAGACATGGCACATGCCATGTCCCATGCACGGATGTCTGGCTGCAACATTGTCACACCATGACATGACCTATACATAGCACACATCCACACTGTCTGCATATCTGTAGGAATGTGACACCTACACTACTATGGTTGTATGTCACATGGGCCACCACAGGGCCATGTGCACGATGTCCACCACACACAATTGTCAATGACCCAGACAGACAAGGCCATGGTCGATACCTACAGGCATGTTGCCACACAGTACATCCACAGTGGGTAGTCACCGTTGCACCCTGTACACACATAGTGGGCTCATCACTGGACATCCGATGTAGTACACCACTGACATGGAATGCCTCTCCACAGCTACCACAGGTGCCTCCAATATCCACCACATACGCATGCTGAGCGGCTTAACTGACTGACAGACATGGCAATGTAATGCGCCCAGGTCACGCATCACACAGAAACATAACTGTGTCCTGCTACTGTGCAGTGGCACAGTGCCCGCACTCCACACTGTACAGCTATGTACACAGCTCACACCAACCGCACCTGCACAGACATCCCTGTTACCCATACATTGTATCTGTAGACTGTACACATAACACTGCACCATGACAGCCATTGTGATGTGGTGCATGCGGTGGGACACCATCGTCACATGTCCACATGATACCACACATGTTTGCAGTGTACATGACATAGTGTCGGCAGACATGTGTACTGTCAACTCGCCCGTGGCCACACGGTGTATCACGGTGATGCATGCAAACTACCATGAATGTGTGTACTGCATGCCTACTAAAAGACACCTGCCTGTTGTACTGTTTCCACCAGGGCAGTGTGCATACTGCCACTAGGAATGTCTGGTCTACATTCACTGGTCTGTGGTGTGTGAATGCTGCATGCCACCTGCAATATCACATGCATGATGTCTGTGTGTGTGTGTGTGTGTGTGTGTGTGTGTGTGTGTGTGTGTGTGTGTGTATTGTAACTGACGGTATGCCTTTGTATTGACAGGTGCTGTAGGTGAGTTCCCCTCCTAGTGTCCCCACAGATACTAGTGGTGATGACCATGTGCATGAGGCACAGGCAGGGTCATCACAGGCACACACTGTGCCATTGATAACATCACACTTACGCCCCTTCATCCCTGAACACGGTTCGATGCCGACATACCCCAACACCGCTCCATAGATGACGGTCAGTCAGCGTCTGTGGGCATCGAGCAGGAATGTGTGGTGGCTGCAGAAGGTGTGGGTACACACGATGCTGCCAGTGTAATGACTGGTGCAGTGCCACGCAGGCATGTGGCAGGTGCTGCTCGAGGGGAGCACCGCCAGACATACACCTGCCGCAGGTGCAGCAGCTGGTATAACCAGACGATGTTCCAGACTGTAATGGCGGCGCAGGCACGCCGTAACGGCAGAACCAGGAAGGGCAGAGGCTGCAGAGGTCTGCAATCCGCCTTGAATGACAACATCCAGGTATTGGGCGACGCTCCAACAGCATCTCTACCGCATGTTCCGGATAGGAGATTGGGGTGAGATGGCTGGTATCCTCGACGAGGCATGGCCATCCTGGATGCGCAATAGTCCGCAGGAACAATTGCGGGTGAGGTGAGCAGGGTACGTACAGAGGCCAGCAACACTCACGGTGCAGGTCAGCGGTAAGCGCGGCCACCTCCCATGCCCACCTACTCCCAGTGCTGGCAGCAGCAGCGCAGCTGCCATTAACCCACTAATACCAGACAGAGCAGTACCACGCGGACGGTTCTGGACGTCCCTCGGGCATGCTCTGCGCGGACATGACATCGGGAGAGTGGACTGTCTGTACCTACACCCG
>NW_025061228.1:0-5000 GCF_019279795.1 Protopterus annectens | reverse complement strand
TTGTTTAAAGGTTTTTAAAGGATCCGGTTTTGGGCCCCCTGGGGGGTCCCCAAAAAATGCCTAAAACCCGGGTTTTAAAAAAAACAGTATTTTTGACCCAAAATTTTTTTGCTAAAACGTTAAAAGGGTGTTAAAAAAAGGGGGGTTTTTTCCCCAAACCACCCGGGGGTTTGGGAAACCCAATTTATCTCCGCCATGTTTCCCCAAAAATTTTTTTGGGGGGGGCCCGGGGGCCCCCCAAAAAAAAAAATTCAAAAATTTTAAAAATTTTGGGGGGTTCGCAAGGGGCAAATAAACCTTCCCCCAAAATGAAAGCCGTAAAAGGTTCCGGAATATTTCCACCGGGGAAAAATTTCCCCGGGGGCAGGCGGGAATTTCTCCCCAGTATAAAATTAGTAAAAAATAACATTAAAAATTAAAGAAGGGTAACCCAAATGGCCCCCGGAATTGTTACATGTTTCCGGGGGCCCCGAAAAAACCTTTCGTTCCCCGGGAATTTTTGGGGGGGCCCCCTAAAATTGGTCATGGGTGTGTTTTTCGGGTAAATTTTGGCAGGGAAAGGGGACTCATTCCTACCCAGGGAATCCCCCAAAAGGGGGCTTTTGCAATTTTGTAATTGGTGGGTCTTGCCTGTACACTTTTGGGCTGTTTTGGGTTTCGGTCCATTTTTGTGGGAAATTTCCAAATTTTGTGCGAAAGGATTACCCTTTTCCCGGGAATCCTCAGGTTGTTCCTCCTCCTAGTCACTCTGTGCCTGTACAGGCCTTGGCATTTGTAGGGGGCTGTGCGGCCCTGTCCCATGCTGTTCCTGCTGCAGCTCTTTCCGCAGGATCATATTGTGTAGCATAACACATACCATAACAATTTGGGTGCATGTAGCTGGTGAATACTGCAAGGCTCCACCGGATGTGTCCAGTCACTGGAACCGTGACCTGAGCATCCCAAACACATGCTCTATTATATGTCTGGCCTGTGCGTGTGCCTCATTATGGCATTGTTGTTCAGTTGTGTGTTCATTTCTGATGGGTGTCCTCAGCCATGGCACCAGTGGGTACCCAGAATGCCTCACTAGGTGACTGTATGGGATGTGCATATTGGCAAAGCTGTGCTACAGCTGCTTGAGATGCCATATATCTGAATCATCATAGCTTCCAGGGCAGCCAGCACACACATTCAGTATAATGCCCTGGGAATTGCATATGACCTGGCAGTTGATGGAGGGGATGCCCCTGCAGTTGATGTAGGCCCTACCCTGCTCACTGGGTGGCACTTTGATGCATATATGCGTGCAGGCTATAGCACCCACTACCCCAGGGTAGTCTGCCATTTGGTGTAAGAGACGCATATTGCTGGTCAACACCTCACGTGTGTTGAGGAAATGTATGTGCTTACTGGCATGTGCTGACATGGCATCCAAGAACTGGTGGAATACCCTGGGTGCAGATGCCTGTGAGATCCCCATGATATCCCCAGTTGTGCTTTGGGAGGTACCTGTGGCTAGTATACCTAGGCCTACACATACCTTGGTATCCACTGGGATGGGTTCCCCTCGGCCTGTACAATGTGTCATGTGTGGCCGCCACAGCTCAACAATCTGCTGTAGAAGGTCTCTGTCCACCCTATAGCACACCACTATCTCCAGCTCATGTAGCCCCTGGTAGGTTACCCTGGGTCTGTACACTCTTCTCTGTCTCCTCACTGAGGGTTGTTCGGCAGCACTCACATCCTCACCACCCTCAGCCTCTTGCACATGTTGGTCTATGTTGCCTGCTGCAGCCCTTCTCATGTCATAGGTTTGTTTGTTAAAATTTCCCCGCATGTACACACCGGTGGTGCAGAGTGTGGAAAAGCCTGAGGGGAAGGTGTTTTCTTACTTTATCGTAGTGTTCTGGGCTGGGCTGGTCTGCTGGGCCTGTAATCGGCTGATTCTGATACATATCACCTGTTTGCCCAGCTAGTTCACCTTGATTACTCTCCTACTGCTGTTGTCCCTCCTAATTGCACTAGGCAGGTATAGACACACCCCTAGCTTAGCTGTACTAAGCTAGGAGCAATCCCGAGCCACAGGCCTACAATCCACGTACAGTACGCCTGACACACACCCCCATGATTTCACCTATATCCGAGTCCTGCACCTGGTTATCTATACACATACACTCTTGGGACCTGCATCATACCCTGGGGATAACCGGGATTCACTATCTTTCACCTCATTTGCATAGTATTGCCTTCTAATGCATAGTTACATGATCCATACTGAGCCTCCCCAAAAATAACCACTGCTTACTGTCGCGCAGACCCGCACACAACTGGTTAAAAGTGCCTTACTATCACCATTTTCATTTGTCCCTTGTTCTCCAGCAACAAAACAACTCTTGGGCTCAACAGGCCTCCCACCCAGGATTCCTTCCACTAAGCATAGTATGCTCTTTACACTAAGCATGCAGATTACATATACTGAGCCTCCAAGATTATGCTATGTCACAATCATACACAATGGATATATACTATACATTTATTTATTATTTTCTACATATATATATATATATATAATATAAACATACTATATATATATATATATATATATATATATATATATATATCATATTTTATATATATATATATATATATATTATATATTATATATACACTAATATATATATATATATATATATATATATATATATATATATATATATATATAACAACACAACACACACCACAACACACACACACACACACACACACACACACACAAACACACACACACACCAACTATACAATACACACACACACACACACACACACACACACACACACACAAACACACACACACACTCGTAGCTATAGAATAGATATCTCAAGAGCAAAACCATCGGACACCAAAGCATTAGACAAGAATAAAAAGAAACCACATACTTTGTATTATGTGTACTGGTGTGTTAATATCAAGGCAAGTGTGTGTTTCTGTGCATAACATGGGTTCAGATCAGCTCAGGGTAAGATTAGGGCTGTTGACATTACTCACCAGACCTATTGCCGAAATGTATGGCATGTCTTGCCAACCAGTCTCTTGGCCGATTACATTTATGGCCACTACAATAGAAACAACAAAACAGCTCCCTCAACACATCCAGTAGCTAGCCACCACAGACACCAACAAATAGGATATGATCGTTAAACACACACACCTGCCATGGTTTGAATAGAATACCTACCTGTCTATTTTTTATTACACTATAGCATTATGCAATTACATAACGACTACCGAGACATTGGGACACAGCACTCCCAGGGTACTTAGGTGGGTGATATCATCAACATTGCCAGGGATTGTATGGAATGTGACCAGTCTAAAGGTCATTCTGTCCCGAGACAGATGGAAACACACACACACACACACACACACACACACACACAATGGTTGGGATTAGGAACACCCCACCTAACTACTACTCATTGGCCATTACAGCATTGACGCAGTTGCAGAATGCACCACCGAGATTACTGGGGACACAGTAATTCCCAGAGGAGTACTTCTAGGTGATATCATCAGCATCACAAAGTTGGCGATAGATTGTATGGAGTGTGAGCAGCTTAAAAACACGCTTTTCATGCCTCCACCAGACAGAGACACACACACACACACACACACACACAGTTGGCATTGCTGGGATTAGAACAGTGACCTAACTACCTTATCACACTTCAGTATTACACAGTTACAGAACACGCTACCGAGATTACTGGAACACAGCACTCCCAGAGGTGTACTTCTAGGTGGGTGACATCATCAGCATTGCCAAAGTCGGCGATAGGGATTGTATGGAGTGTGAGCAGTCTAAAAGCATTATTCTGTCCCCAGGCTGACGGAGACAGACACACACACACAGTTGGCAGGTCTGGGATTAGAACAGTGACCTAACTACCTTGTCACACTTTAGCATTACACAGTTACAGAGCATGCTACCATGATTACTAGGATACAGCCCTCCCAGAGGTGTACTTCTACGTGAGTGACATCATTAGCATTGCCAAAGTTGGCGATAGGGATTGTATGGAGTGTGAGCAGTCTAAAAGCATTATTCTGTCCCCAGGCAGATGGAGACAAACACACACGCCAGTGGTGGGATAAGGACAACTGCCTATCTACAGACCACTATTACAATACTAAATAGATATGAGCCACACCACAGACACTACACCTTTCAAGACTGTCAATATGGCCTTCTAGGAATGCGGACAGCGACATGGATGCTGGCAGTTACGATGTACATACCTGTGAATCTGTGTGTTCAATGTAGGAATCCATCCTGAAGTGGAGTATGGCCATCTGTTGACTGGATGACTACTATCGCTACACAGGGTTACAGTGGCCATGCCCATACACATAGAGGCACATAACTGACAACAAGGTGTCACTGGGCATGCTCTCACACTTAGTAGCACACGGCCGTTTGGAATGCACTATGTCTCCATCTACACAATGTTATACTGGGCACGCTCACACACTTAGTAGCACAGGGCTGTTTTGTATGCACTCTGATTCTAAACACGGAAGGGCACAGTGGCCATGCTATTACAGTTAGACATGAACAACACATTGTAATGGACTCCAGTGTCGATAGTTGTCATTGTTAGCAGGAACGCTGCACTACATATATCTGACACTGGTCTTCTACACAACGTCTGCTGCTATCCATCAACTTAGATGTACCATTCTATACCTGGCACACTACTACCACCAGTGGTGATGTCCTGCCAGGAGTGTCTACTTCACCCATATAGTGCCATTCATAGTCGAATGTCCTGAGACCAGGATAACACCCTGACACCTAGAGGACAACTGCATTGTATATGTATGCTAAACAGTGCTAGATGTGTAGCATTCATAATCACAGCTGCCCACTGTAGATCCAACAATGGGGAATACTGTCATCTGTGCAGTGAGGAACACCTGGCTGAAGGCTCAGTTCTGCACAATAGCACTACCACCGTAT
>NW_025061227.1:0-10558 GCF_019279795.1 Protopterus annectens | reverse complement strand
TACACAGGTCTGGATTTGAACTCTCACTCCAATGATCCCTCTTTGACACAGAAACAGCTTTGCAGCACAGAATGAAAATCATTGTGCATACAACCAAATGCATCACCATCCACAGTACCAACAAAACATGAGAGTTATTTGTACCTTTATTAACTTGAGTGATCACACAACCACTTATATCCACTGCCTGCATAAATACAGCTCTATCTTATCTTAGTGTATTTGTTCCACATTCTTGTCTTATCTGACCAGTGATCCAAGACATGCAGTCTGTAAGGCATTCTGTATAATTGTCCTCAAAATGTGTGAGGATATTAAATGGCAATAATATACAGTTGTTAAGAAATGAAGGGGAGGTTGGATGTTACTGAAGGGAAACTGAAAAGTATGCTGCTTACTTACATTTAAAATCTTAGTATAATTACTTCTACACTTTGTAAGTCTAACCTTGCTGACACACCTGCTGGAGATAAGGGAGTCTAAATTGCTGTTGTGTTTTCCCTCTCCCTACCAGTAATCATTCACAGTTGCAATCCATTAACAACAAACATTGAAGGAATGCCTGCATTATGTTTACATCTGATAAACGGATCCAAGTATTTGGGATTCAGAAATTCTAATGAGTTCATACCTCATTTGCATCTTCACCATGCTCACAGCCCTGAATGCACACTATAAAAAGGGAATTGTGTAGCTAGGGAACCTGATGGTGAGGAGACTTGTTTATGTGGATAACACAGAAGAAGATATTACTTTGGCTTTTATCTGCATAGAAGACAACTGACCTTGATAAGGTATGCTTGCCTTTTTCAGCTGTATATTGGATATGCTGAAATGTTACCAAGAAAATTCTGTATGTGTGTGTGTGTGTGTGTGTGTGTGTGTGTGTGTGTGTGTGTGTGTGTGTATATATATATATATATATATATATATATATATATATATATATATATATATACTGTGTACACACAGAGATAGATATTCATTGTCAAATGCTTTTCTCTGTATGCATTTCTTAGAAGTCTACTGATGGCATAGGCATGTTTGTCAGTGTATTTTACTTTCTGAGATGCACAGCCTTACTAACTTTCATCACAAGTGCTAATGTTACAACTGTTTTTCTCTTTACACTCTTTTCCTGTTATTTCCATGAAATGAAAATGTCCTACACTGCCAATGACAAAGGGCTGTTCACCTTCTTGAATGGCCCATACACACCTCTAAGGGAGTGCTGGCTACAGGTAGACATGACAAGAAGTTGCATAAAATGTAATGTTCAGTGGAAAATGTGTACATCTTTCAGAGGCAGTTTATTTGATAGCACTTATAGTAGTTCACTGATGGTTTGTTAGCCAAATGGGCCATTTGCCTGTTGTTTGGGGGGGATAGGAGAGCTAAGTTGCATTTCTCTGTTAGAACAAACAAAATGTGCTATTGTTCCTTGTTTTGGATGATTTAAACTTTCTTTGTATGTGATTGTAGTATGTTACAAGCACACAATTCCCTTTTTTATATATTTGAATATTTTGACTGTTTTATGTTTCTCCAGTGGATAATAGCGAAATACTACATTTTGTGTGTTATTTATAAGCAGGGCTTCTATTTATGTGATACTTGTGTATTATCCTTTTGTGTTTTGTCACTTAGGGCTATGGCACACAGACATCCCAATCCCCACAATCCCCCTTCAGTGACCCAGAGAATGAAGTTATTGTGGGAGCACTTAGATGACATGGTACCTTTCTGCTTGAGAGGGGATGTGGGTATATGTCTGGCACAATGCATATTTGTGAACAGATTGCGGCTGATGTGAATGCAGTAGGTGGCCAGAGCAGGCCATATGATCAGGTGCACCATAGGATCACTGAAATAATTTCATCTGCCCGGAGGAGACACCAAATGAAGATTTCCTGTCCACTGTCAGGGATCCGACAGCTCACTGGAAAGTGCACAACAGCATGTCATTAATGCTGATGCTGCAGTTTCAGGGAGGACAAGTATGTTCCAGGAGTAGTTTCCAGGTAAGGTTACCTATCTCAATTGTTAAATACTTCTTGTATTGCAAAACACTGACTAAAGTTCTGTTAAACATTACATTTCTTTTGGGGGGGGAGTTGCAAATTGATACAGTTAACATATTCTGCTTGATTACACAGGGACTTGGGGATTAATATCATAAAAACAACAGTTAATATCTATTTACCTGCACTAAGCAGAGGTCAAATATTAATGCAGTTGAGTTTGCTATTGTGTAAGCTTTAAGATGAAATTTTTTAAAACCTTTTACATAGCATGTTTTTAGAATTATTGATGCAAATATGAACAAAGCAATATTTGATGCCTAGAGGCTTCAGTTGGAGTTAACTGCAGATGCAGCTAGAGGCATCACTTGGATGGATGTAATGAGTTAACTTGAAAATGCACTTACTAGAGGCTCTCCTTGCACTGGAAGATGCCGACATCTGTGCAGTTAAGGAAACTTGGTTCAGATCTGTGGAGAACACCTCTACCTTACCACGTTTTATTTCATTCCACAATGTCCAACCCCAAAATGAGGTTGGAAAGACGAACGGTGGTAGAGTCTCTATCTTCAATAAGGACAGGCACACCTCCAGACAGGTTTGCCAGTATGATGCACTGGAATTACTCCAGGTGCAACTGACAGTTGGCAAGGCACCCATCCAAGTTATAGCCAGCTACAGACCTCCCACCATGATTTAGGACACTCACTCCTCCTACCTGGACCTACTTGACTCTGTCAAGGTACCCCCTAACACCCTGTTCTTTGTCGACTTCTACTACCGCACCATAAACTGGGTGAACTATTCCTGCACTAATGCACTCACCCAACGATTGCTTTATGTCATCAACTTTAATGCACTAGACCAGTTTGTGTCATCCACCGCAAGGGGAAATAACATTCTGGAATTGGTTCTCACCAAGATGGGTGACTGTTGCACTACTCCCATAGTTATGCTCTTCCCTGATGAGATCATCGGTCTATCTCATTCAAAGTTTCTACCCCCCCAGCCATAACCAGATCAAGTGTTAAAGGCTCTATCCAAGGCAAAGACCACAGATTCCATGGAACCTGATAGTATTGCTGTATTCTGCACCATCTCCAGTAGGCCAATAATGGAGCATAACTCCCCATTTGGTATGTTCCTCTCCAAACATGCACTAAATGGAAAGGCCACAGAAATGCCTCTCAAAGAGTCCATGGCCTCCAACACCCATCCTATGCAGACAGGCTCAAGTCACTATCACTCCACTCAGTATCATGCATATTACTCAGAGGTGATCTGTGTCTCACCTACAAGGCAATATCAGACCATGCCCTACTAGAGATGCTCCATAGCAGTAAATCTAACTCCTTGTATATTACCCACTCGAAAGGCCTAAATCTAATATGCAACATCAACAAAACCTGCTGGAAAGACAGGTTTGTCTACCAGAGGCTGCCCTATCTCTGGAATAGTCCATAAAAAGAAGTGAATTCCACTAAAGAACAATCAGCAGAACAAAAAACAATCTAAATATTCATCTGAATATTCAAAACTTGCTGAACAACCAAAATGGCGAAAAGACAGCTTCACAACAATGGCTTCAATAACAGGCTTTTACCATATTGAATCCACAATATATAAAATATAGAGCTTTGCTGTTGTAAAAGTCAAGTAGCATTGTAATTCCACAGCTTTAAAACATGTAGATGTCATAAAAACAGAAAAAATGAACATAAAAGTGAAGAACCTTTTTGATGTAAACAATGGACAAGCACTTTCAGTTTTTTCAAGCCTTCTTCAGAATAGTCTTCCAATATATGTCAGAGTACTCACTGACCCTCTTCAAATCCAACCCTGATGAATGGATGGAAAACCCCAAATTTGTCCCAGGGGTTCCACCTGTGTCCCTCATTGACAGGGGTGACAGATGCTGACTGAAGTTTCTTTTTTTTGGGGATAAACTCTTGACATGTTTTATGTCAGTACTGATGAGCAGTTCAAAGAAATATTTAGTTTGTGATGTGGGTGTCAGGACTGTTGTGTGTATTGCTGTACTGTCTGTAATAGTGGCACCACTGTTAGTGTGTTAGCATATATTGGACTATAGTAGTGTAGGTATTATTTTTTTGTCCTGTGTTTGTTGCTTATTATCACAGGTGATGGTGACAGTGGAAGTGTGGGGCTCCTACCTCCTGATGTCAGAGTAATAGCAGACTCTGATGATGATGGTGGCCAAACAGAGGCACAGTCAGGGTGTGCAGAGTTTGAATCTGAGCCTGAAGTTAACATTCATCCATCCTCTGTAATTCCATCAGACATAAACGGTAGGCCTGCGCCAACCCAGTCCAGTGAGTCCTCAGATATTGGACAGGTGGAGGGTGAGACACTTGATCAGGGTAGTGTGGTTACTGTGGCTTCAGTGTATGCTGACTCTGGCTTTAGCCAGTGTGTGGGTAAGTGACATGGAGGGCTGTTAGGGGTTCTTGGAGGAGGCTATCTCTCCATCCTCCACCTGATCCAGGTGTATCTTCCTGTGTCACGAGACGTAGGTTTAGGGCCATCATGGAGGTGCAAGCCCATTCCAATAAGTCTTCCACAGATATGCTTAGGGTTGTAGATGTGGCACAGGCTAACATACGTGACTGCTTCCACCATGTTGCCATAGGGTTGTAGATGTGGTACAGGCTAACATACGTGACTGCTTCCACCATGTTGCCATAGGGTTGTAGATGTGGTACAGGATAACAGGGGTGACTGCTTCCACCATGTTGCTTATTCAATGGATCAGATCAATGACATGCTGGAAAAAAAAGTTATGTACTCACCATAACGTTCCATGTTTTAGTCCATCTCACCCGTCATTCTTACATATGGGATCGGAGCCGATCCTCGGCTCCGACTCGGCCCATTTACAAGCTGGAAGTCTTCTAGCTGGCTTGTGGCTAGGTAGGCATCCCATGGTGCACCAGTACAATCCCCAGATCTTGTTTGCTGCTAACTAGAAAAGATAACAAGTATACCAAAGAAGCCAATACTAAAAGGTCTCCATGAAAAGGATAATAATATTTTTCTGTCTCCAGGTACTTCCAGGCTGGGGATAGGTGGGTGGGTTTGTAAGAATGAAGGGTGAGATGGACTACAAACATGGAATGTTATGGTGAGTACATAACTTCTTTATGTTCTGTAATCCTATCTCATCTTCGTTCTTACACATGGGACAGCGTCCCTAGTGCCTTATTCTTGGGTGGCTCAAGGAAAAATACTCCTGAGTACCATGGAACCAAATGAAGCTCTACCCCTGGAGGTTAAATCCAATTTGTTGTTGTTCTTCTGGCTTTTCCCGGATAGAGGTCGCCACAGCGGAATTCCGGTCAGCTAATGACTGGCAGCAGATTTTTTTACGGGTGCCGAGGTGCCAGCTTGCTGCCCAACCTTCAGCGAAGGCACGCCCATTCTACACGTCTTTCGAATGCCACTCGACCATGGGGAGGACATGCAGACTCCACACAGAAGGCGCTCCAGCTGAGAATCGAATAGGAGAGCCTTTTGCTGTGAGGCAACAATGCTACTGCTGCACCACCGTGGCTAGGTTAAATCCAATTTGTAAGGAGTAATAAAAGTGTGAGGGGTAGCCCACGTAGCTGCTGCACAAATATTATCAAGTGGGACTCTGGCTTGAAAGGCTGCAGCAGTAGACTGAGATCTAATAGAATGAGCCTTGATTTTAAAGGGTAAAGGTCTACCCTCAGAATTTTAAACATAAGCTATACAGCTAGAAATCCAATTTGAGAGTGTCACTTTGGAAACTGGCAAACCTGACCTGGATTCAGAGAAGGAAATGAATGATTGATCTGATTTCCTGATTTCCTTAGTCTGGTGCAAATAAAAACGTAATTGTCTATGGACATCCAGCTGATGAAACCTGTATTCAGCTGCATTTGAATGATTTGGAAAGAACACCGGAAGCTCTATGGATTGATTCAAAGTGGCATGGGAACAGACCTTGGGGACAAAGGAAGGATTAGTATGAAGGGACACCCTGTCCTTGTGAAAAATCAGATAAGGAGGTTTAACAGACAATGCTTGCAACTCTGACACCTGTCTGGCTGGCGTGATAGCTACCAGAAGCAAAGTCTTCCAAGACAGGAATTTCAAAGAAGATGAATGGGAAAGCTCAAAGGGTGGAGAAGTCAATTTGGACAACACAAAATTTAAATCCCATGAGGCAACAGGTTCTTGATAGGGGGGTCTTAAAGTAGCACCTTTAAGGAAGGTTTTGCACAGCTTATGTGACATCAGATTCAAATCTTGAAAACCTAGATGAAAGTTTGAAATCACTGCCAACTGAACTCTGATAGTGACAGCCGCAGATCCCTGGTGAAAAAACTCAGACAGGAAATCCAAAACCACTGGAATGGAGGCAGTGTAAGGATCAACATTCAGTTTCTCCACCCAGATAGAGAATCTTCTCCATTTGCTAGAATATAGTCTCCTAGTAGAAGGTTTATGAGAAGATGTAAGGATATGAGTCACGGAGGGTGAGAAGTCATGAAGCCTGACTAGGGATGGAACTGGAGCATCCACGCTGTCAAAGCGACTACTTTCATGATTTAAGTATTACTGCTGTTTTTTTACTTGAAATACCTTCTCTTGCTTACTTTGAACAAGCTTAAACTGTTTTTTTCGCTGTTTGTTGCATTATATAATATCTGCACTTAAAGTTACATTTGGTCGAAAGTTTGTTTGCTTGTTTAATTTAACTGTTGAGGCTGCCCACTAAAGTGTGCTAGCCTGTGTAACTGATTTATTACTGTTTTCTGCATTTCTGTGTGCTTTCTATCTGAAAAACAAAAAAAAAAAATAATCCTTGTTTTCCCACCTCTCCTCGACTAGTTTAGACCAGTTTACAGGCTTTGCTGTATTCTGGGCTGTGGTGTAGTTCCTGTGTTGTCCATTACCTTACTTGGATAGAAGGAAGTTTCTTTGCTCACCAGTGGGAGTGGGGAGCCTTGAGCAGCCTATCTGTCCCTGAAGGAGTGACCTCAGCACAAGAGCTGTAGTAATTGGTTGTTTTGGACCATTTCTAGCTCTTTTGAAGTTCCCTGTTTAAAATCCACCTCTGAGCATTTATTTTTGGCTATACTACTCAGACACAGCTCCACGTGGTCCTGCAGAGTGGTCCTAGCTAAAGAGAACTGAGAAAAGTGACTACTTTCCTCATTTAAGTATTTTTGCTGTTTTTTTTACTTGAAATACCTTCTCTTGCTTACTTTGAACAAGCTTAAACTGTTTTTTTAGCTGTTTGTTGCATTATATAATATCTACACCTAAAGTTACATTTGTTCAAAAATTGGTCGAAAGTTTGTTTAATTTAACTGTTGAGGCTGCCCACTAAAGTGTGCTAGCCTGTGTAACTGATTTATTACTATTTTCTGCATTTCTGTGTGCTTTCTATCTGAAAAACAAAAAAAAAAAATAATCCTTGTTTTCCCACCTCTCCTTGACTAGTTTAGACCAGTTTACAGGCTTTGCTGTATTCTGGGCTATGGTGTAGTTCCTGTGTTGTCCATTACCTTACTTGGATAGAAGGAAGTTTCTTTGCTCACCAGTGGGAGTGGGGAGCCTTGAGCAGCCTATCTGTCCCTGAAGGAGTGACCTCAGCACAAGAGCTGTAGTAACTGGTTGTTTTGGACCATTTCTAGCTCTTTTGAAGTTCCCTATTTAAAATCTGTGTTTGCGCGGCTTTGCGCGATTGGGCGCATAGCGCAGCGCCGGTTAAACAAGGTTAAACTTTTTGTGGCTCCGCCAAGTCTGCTCTGCCAATTTTCCCTTAGAAAGCTCTACTCTTAGAATAACCAGTCTACTCGCTATATTATAAGCCTAGCACTTGTTCTCAAAACTTCTCTTCTAGGTAAGCACTCTCAAACTAAAGTAAGCACTACATCCACCTACCACCCCTGTGAATACCCACTTCCCTTAAAGGCACAGCACTCTCTTATAATATTCTAGCATGGCGAGTGGTAGATTACTAGCATCCTCTCCTGTTCAGCAGGTTAATCTGGGAATCTTGAGACAATGCTACAATTGTCTCATGTACACAGACAACCCTCTCCTCCTCCCAACAAACACAAATACATGTGAGAGATGCAACTATATAGCCAAACTGGAGGCCAAACTCTCTCAACTCAGGACTGGCACGACCAGACAGGAGGAGAAGGTAACCACACACACAACAAACCCAGTCACACATAGACCTACCCCAACTGCAAACCAAACACATAATAACACAAAGACATACTCGGAGGCTCTAATAAAAAACTTACCAAAACAACAGAGGCTCCCAAAGCAGACACCCAAAAATCCACCACCTCAAAACATAACACATGCAACACATACTTCAATAAATTGGTGTGTCAAACAATCACAGCCCTTAAGGCCAAACACTATGCCTGATACACTAGTGATAGGTGACTCTATAGTCAGACACACTGATGTTCCGCTTACCAGACTGAACAAGGAGAGGGTAACGATGAGCTGCCTATCGGGGGCTAGGATCCGCCACATAACACACGCACTCAGGTCACTCAAAAGCACGTACAAATATGACTCCGTCATTGTCCATGCCAGCGTGAATGATCTGAGACGTACCTCCCTGGACTACATGAAAAGAGACAAAGAAGAGCTCTCTGATTATGTAGCCCAGGCTGGTATGACCCTGACCCTGAGCAGCATCCTGCCCTCACCAAGAATGATGCCACAATACAAAGACAAGATGATCAGCTTTAATAATTGGCTCAATTACTGGTGTCATTCTAGGGGGATCCAATGTCTGTCTGTTTGGGATGACATGCTGGACAAGCCACGCTGCTTCGCAAGGGACGGCTTGCACCTGCCACCACTGGGCTTCCGGATATTGGCTAAGGCTCTTGCCACCCCCATAGTGCCTTTTTTAGGCAAGGCTCAAAAGACGAACCCACCTCCTTAGTAAACAAAAATGGAAAAAAAAATTAAGGGTAATGCTGCTCAACGCCAGAAGTCTAAATCTCAAGATGCAGGCTCTCGAAGCACTCCTCAGTATGGAGAACATCGATGTCTGCGCAGTAACTGAAACCTGGTTCAAGGCTCCTGAGAGCACCCCAGCACTACCAGGCTTTACCTCGTATCATGCTTTTCGGCCCCAAAACCCGGGCCGTACCACAAAGGGAGGGGGATTGTCCATATTCATCAAGGATACCCACACCTCCAGGTTAGTGGCAACACATGAAGCATCGGAGACCATCCAGGTGCAACTAACCGTAGGCAAAACTGCTATACAACTGGTTGCATGTTACAGACCACCCTCCCAATCTCAAGAACCCCACTCAGCCTTCCTGAAGACATTGGAGGATATGAATGTCTCACCAAATACCATCATATTGGGAGACTTCAACTACTCTAACATAGACTGGGTGCACTATTCTAGCCCTAACACCCTAGCCCAAAGGTTCCTGGAATTCATAAACTCAAATGTAATGGAACAACTAGTCACCTCTCCCACAAGGGGAGATAATATACCAGACCTGATCATCACAAACATGGGGACAAAATGCTCCACACCGGAAGTATACCCCTCACTAGTGAGATCTGACCACAAGCTAATCACCCTGGATATACATATCCCACCTCCACCCCCAGCACAAAAGACTACAGTGAAAAACTTCTCAAAAGCCGACTTTACACTTCTTAAGACTGAGATGGTATCCTTTAAGCCCACTGGGCCAGTGGAAACCACATCCCACAATGCTGAATCCTTCACAAATGCTTTCTACGGACATCTCCAAGAATGCATGGATCATGCAATCCCAAATAAAATCAAGACCCTCTCCACTAAGTGTACAGAATAGATTTAGAATACTGTGCCTCTGTCTAGTAGTGACACATTGAAGACCCCCTTACTTAATAGAATTAGTTTACTGTGCCTCTGTCTAGTAGTAACACAGGGATGACCCCCGGGGCAAACTTACGATCTCCCATCCACTCGTCAAGATTTCTCTTGAAAAGAGTCAGTGAGGGGCTCTGCCTAACATGAACTGGGATTCTGTTCCAGAGTATGGGAAGCCTCTGAGTTATGAATCTGTCCCTCCAGCATGTCCTATTCATATTTGTGCTGAGGTTTAAATCTTTAGCTCTCGTGGTTCTGATGGATTTGGATTTTTTGAGGTGGAGCATGTCCAATTCCTGATTGGGCATGGCCTTGTACGTCAGGCACAGATCACCTCTGAGCAGGCGGTATGCTACTGAATAGAGCTGGACAACTGCTGCCGGAATCATGGCCTTAAGCTGAATGCCAAGAAATGTATAGTCATCCCCTTTGGGAAAAACAAAGTACCCACAAATTATCACATAGACAGTAACCCACTGAGTACGGAAAACCCAGGGCAGATAGCCTAGTACTAAACTATGAAACTATAATGAGGGATGGAGCAAACCTGACATGTGAGTCAACAGGTCTGGAGCTGGGTCCAGGATCCAAGGATCATCCAGAAGAGGCCCAAGGAAGGGGAACCAAACCT
>NW_025061226.1:0-7073 GCF_019279795.1 Protopterus annectens | reverse complement strand
AAACCCCCCGCCAAAGTTTTTTCTTCCCCCTTTTTTTTGCCTTTTTGGGGGCCCCGGGGGGGCCCTCCTGTCGGAAAGATTGTTGGGTGCACTTTCCCCTTTTTTTTCCCTGGGCGGGGGGAATATTTTTTTTTTTTTTATGCCCCTTGGGGGGCCCACCCTTGGGGAATGGTAAAATTTGGGTTTATGGGAAATTTTAAAACAGTTTGCTTTGCCCCCAACGGGGGGGCCCCAAAAACAAATTTTTTTTAAAATTTTAAAAGGGCTAGAGGCAAAAATTTAGGGGAAGTTAAAACCCCAAAGGAAAAAAAACCCAAATTTTTTTTAAAGTTTTTAAACCATCCAGTTCATTTTTATTGTGCTACGGAAAGCAAAAAAAATTATTAAATTTTTTTCCCCTACTTTAAGTTAATTTATAGTCATTTTTCATGATTTAAAACAGTTTATTTGTAAAGTTTCAAAAAAAAAAGAAAATTTTTTTTTTCAGTAAATAACTAAAAAAAAATGGTTTATTTAGAAAAATAAATTGGCAAAAAATAACAAAAAGGGGGAATTTATTTTGAGTAAAAAATAGATTTAACCCCGGTGTAAACTTTATAACAAATTTTAAAAAAAGTCTAACAACCAACATACATGGATAGGCTGTAATCGATCTGAGACTTTAGTCAACAAGATTAAGTACTTTTGTCCATTAACTGCAATTTAGCTGTCTAAAATACCATAATTCCATTTTCAATTAATATAAACACCCCCAAATAACAATAACAATGTACATAATTAATTGATTCAATACACATAAAATCCTATTTATAAAAAAATCACAAAGACCATAACAAAGCGATGTATAAATAATTGTTTTAAAAAGTAACATAAAAATATATTTATGAACATAAAATGCCCTTATACAATTTTAATACTCTTAATTTTAAAACACTGTTACTTACAAATATTCTCATTTAGATTGGTCTCACAGCATTTAGGTGTAGTGCAATAGTAACTCATATGCTCAGCCTGGGTTACCCATGCCTTCTATCATTGTCAATTACTTATATATTGAAAAAAGAAACCTTTTAGAATTACTTAGTTGTGAGGTATGTCTATATACTTGCATTGCTCATTCTGAATTTTTATGTCCTTACCAAATGTTCATTACATCTCTTTCAACCCTTTCTGTCTTACCAGTATAAATTAGTGAACATATGAGACATTTACAAATATACAATTTTGATAGTCTCACAATGACACTATCAGGACACCTCATTACCTTGTCAAGGGTATTCCACTGTTATATTGGGTCCATCATAAATGAACGAACAACATTTACAGGAGCCACATTTCACCATCTGGTTCCTTACAGCATGTTGTTGAAGAGTGTCTTTTAGCTGTTCTTCTGATACATAGCAATGTTCTTCATCTTTAAACACTAAAACTTCTTCAACCCTCTTTAAATTTCCTTAGGAAAAAATTACATTGCCAAAAAATAATCAATAATAGGATTGGATTTTGCAAGCAGTAGCACTAACTGATGAGGTTAAAACAGGGTGGGGAAACCTATGGTTAATGGAAACTATTAATTCAGAATTTATTCAGTTCCATTATATTATGGTTACCCAAACAGGGTGGGTAAACCTATGGTTAATGGAAACAGTATTAATTCAGAATTTATTCAGTTCCATTATATTATGGTTACCCAAACAGGGTGGGTAAACCTATGGTTAATGGAAACAGTATTAATTCAGAATGTATTCAGTTCCATTATATTATGGTTACCCAAACAGGGTGGGTAAACCTATGGTTAATGGAGACAGTATTAATTCAGAATGTATTCAGTTCCATTATATTATGGTTACCCAAACAGGGTGGGTAAACCTATGGTTAATGGAAACAGTATTAATTCAGAATTTATTCAGTTCCATTATATTATGGTTACCCAAACAGGGTGGGTAAACCTATGGTTAATGGAAACAGTATTAATTCAGAATTTATTCAGTTCCATTATATTATGGTTACCCAAACAGGGTGGGTAAACCTATGGTTAATGGAAACAGTATTAATTCAGAATTTATTCAGTTCCATTATATTATGGTTACCTAAACAGGATGGGTAAACCTATGGTTAATGGAAACAGTATTGATTCAGAATTTATTCAGTTCCATTATATTATGGTTACCCAAACAGGGTGGGTAAACCTGTGGTTAATGGAAACAGTATTAATTCAGAATTTATTCAGTTCCATTATATTATGGTTACCCAAACAGGGAAGAATTTATCATTTCTATGAAATATAATTTCTTCCCAAACATCCAAATTCAATCCAGTTGTGTAACCTTTAGCTGTTCACATGTACAAGAGAATGTCTAAGTCTTTTTTGTCAATCGGTTATCATCACTTACTGATCTAGCCAACCTCACCATTTGGCCTTTCACGGTACTTATCGTTTGGTGGTGAACAGGATAAGCAGTGGAATAGTATAAATAAAAAATAGAGAACATAGATTTGTGAAATATTTTGCAAATTTATTGTTAATGCTATCCTTAGTAATCATAACATCCAGATAACTAATTTCCTCAAAATTGTGTTTGTATGTAAATCTGAAGACTGATGTAGTGTTAATACAGTTAACAAATTCTAAAAGTAATTCAGTACTACCTTTCCATGAAATAAATACATCATCCAAAAATTGATGCTAACCATGGATAAATTCAAAAAAAAAAAAAAACGTGAGCTAAAAAATGTGACAATTCTCCAACTGCCATCACAATGTTGCCACCAATGGGAGTACAGTCGGCACCATGGAAGACTTGCTCATGGCACTTGTCATCAGAATTTTGCTCAGCTTCCTTATCTAACCATTTATTTTGCAGGAAGATTAATCTGGACTGGAGGTTGTGCATTTTTTTTCTTTAATTTTATTGGTGCAAACAATACTTTGTCTAATGAAAACTGGGGAACAGTTTTGAGGAATTTCCCATGGACTATATGGATAATGTTATATATCTTCTTTACTTCGACCACTGTAACCTGCCAGTTGTACTATCATTTTATCACAGCCTCTTTATGGTATGTGGTACTCAAAAAGAGCTCCCAAATAAACCATCTATTATTTCTCTTGGTTTTCCTTGGTGCAGTCATATTCTCAGGTTTATTGTCTCTGATTCATAGAACCTTTCAATTTGGCCAGGAAATATCAACATCTACTCATTTTCTTGAAGAAATATAAGCATTAACATTGAAGGTGATGATAGCAGGATAGTGTGAACACAGTGTCATTCCAACACAAAATAATTAAGTAAATAAAACTTTTAGATAAACTTCAGCAATTCTTTTATAACAATGCACATGGGCTTCTGTGCTCTGAGACATGACCTTTATAATAAATATGTGTGAAGAAGCAACAGATAAAACAAGTTTATTAAAGAAAAATCATACTCCTTCACTTACAGTTAAAATACGAACCAAAGGTATCTTTCTTCCCATGCATTTAAATAATTGAAGGAAATAACTGGGTGTCTTTCTTGCCTGTGGGTGTGGCACAAATAGGGTACTTCATGAGAATACCTGTGGGTGGGAGGCTTAAGGGCACCAAACACTACTTTGCCTGGGTACCATTTCACTACTTAAAGGCTGGAGGGGGCTAGCATGGAAGGTCATTCACCATGTTTCATGTTTCTTGCTTGGGCTTCTCCTTCAATTAGCACCTTGAACTATCATTCTTGTGTGCTGTTCCCTATGTAGCTGTGTATATCTGTGTATATCTCTGCGCACACACACACACACACACACACACACACACACACACACACACACACACACACACACACACACACACACACGTGTGTGTATATATATATATATATATATATATATATATATATATATATATATGTATATATATATATATATATATATATATATATATACGTATATGTCTGCAACTATATATATATATATATATATATATATATATATATATATATACATATATGTGTGTGTGTCTGTAAAAAAAATACATACCCACCAAAACCACTTACATGCTTACTGGTGTTTATATATGCTTGACCTGTTACTAGTGCCTTATTCATTGTAACACTGACACTTCACTCCAGTGCTTTTAATTGATATTGTTAGCAGGTTATACAGTGGACAGATATGTAATATGTTCATGTGCAGATTACGATGGTAAACTGGTATGTGATACAGTGGGATTTTATGCGGGAATGCTATTCGTTAGGTGGTTGCTCTAACCAATACACTGTGCTACTTCATTGCATATACCATGGCTCCTGGTTCCCCAAGCACACACCCCAACCCTCACTATCACTGCAGTCATCCATTCTCCCGGATTGGATTCGCGGTGTATCCACACCACTACACATTGGCCACTCCCTACTACTATGAGCCCATACCATCAGTTGACTCACTCACGTATCCTCAGAACTCCCAAGCGTTTAGTCCACAAACATTGGTGACATGAGCGACCAAAGAATGATATTCACAATTTTGGGTTGTCATAGAACGCGTATGTTTATGTCAAGATTGGTGCCTTAGTTCATAGGTTCATAGTTCATAGGTTCATGGGTTCTTCAGGCTATCTGCCCAAGGGGCATTTAAGCCTGTAGCCCATAGTTATGTGGCTTTTCGCCACCCTTTGGTTGAATAAAGCCTTTATCATTTTTCTGTGCCTCTGTCAAGCAGTGACACTGAAGTAATCCTAGAATTATATCTGCGATCTCCCGTCCATTGGTCAGATTCCTCTTGAACAAGGCCAGCGGTCTCTGCCTCACATGTACGGGATTTTGTTCCACAACATAGGGGTCTCTGGGTGATGAATCTGTCCCTCCAACCCACGGTTTTCTATTTATAACCGTGTCGAGTTTAAGTCTCTCCCGCCCTTGTGGTTCCTGAGGGATCTAGATTTTTGAGGTGAAACATATTCATCAAATCTGGGTTTGACATGGCCTTATATGTCAGGCACAGGTCTCACCTCTGAGCAGCGGTATGAGACTGAATAAAGCTGGAGTTCTTTCAGTCCGGGCAACATATAAGACATGTTTTGAGACCCTTTATCCTTTTGGTGAGGAACTTTTGGGGCCTTTCAAGCTGCATCAGGTGTGTCTGGTCAGATACATTCGAGCGGGGCATTGTACTCAATCATGGGTCCCCAATAATTGATGAGTACAGGGCGATGACCTCCTTGATCTGGAATGAATCCTTCATGATCAGGTGTGACGCGATATAGAAGGTTTTCCTAACTACTTTAACATGAGTGTCGGCAGCTATCAACGGGTCCCCAGATCCTGATGACTTTTCTGTGCTCAGTGGATTGTCACCTATATGGTAACTGGGGGTAACCTTGTTTTTCCGAAGGTATGACTATGCATTTTGGGTTTAACTTCAGGCCATGGCTCTGGCACCAGTTATCCGTTTCTGGCGGGCCCTTCTGGAGGATATCTGTATCAGATGTTTTTCCGACTATGGCATGATTTGCAGTCATCTTTAAACTTTTGTCAACCATAACCCTCCTGTGTTGCTTGTGCTTAAGTAGATGCGAACAAAGTGGACCCAGGACTGAGCCACAGGACACCACTTGTGACAGGCTTTGAGTCTGTTGTAGCTCCAGCTCTGACCACCTGTGGGTTCTTATTAAGCAGCCAGTTTGCAACCCATCTTGTGATGTGTGGGTTTACATTCAAGCTGATGAGTTTTTCGATGATACCTGAGTGGGGTATTGTGTGAAGGCCTTTGCCGGAGTAAAGGGTGGAAGCAGCATGGACTGCCTTTCCTCATCAATAGCCTTGGTGACTGTCTCTAGAAAAAAGTCAACCAAGTTTAAGAGCGGATCTGCCTTTGACAAAGCAAACTGGGTTGGATCAAAGTCTGCAAGTTCCCTATGTCTTTATTTATGAGTTCATTATGATCCTCTCACATGGCTTTTGCAGATAAGGCTTGTCAAGCTAATGGGCGGTATTTCCAGGAGTCTGTGGAGGCACCGCCCTTGTGAAGTGGGACCACGATGCGATCGCCCTCCTTAGAGTGCGTATCGAGGTGAGGCTAAGATTAAATAGCTGTCCTAACTGTGGGTTTAATTCCTCGTTGAGTTCATAAACACACAGCCGAGGACACCATCGGTCCGGATGCTGTGTTTTGCCTTAGTGAGGCAGTTCTCACCCTAGGCGTTGGAGATGTTTGGGGGCTACAATCCTCTGGAATAGATATCTCCTTTTGGGGAGGGGAGAAGTTTGCACCTGAACCTGTCAGCCAGTATGTTAGCAATGTGTGTGAAGTTCAGTAATTTTCACTAATTTGAACTAATTCTGAGCATATCTGGGGTTTCACTCCTAGGTTCCTAAACATATAGCTAAAGAAGGCCTTATGATTGTCTTTGGGTCATGGCGATTTTTCTCTCAAAATTTGCCTTGGATGATTTTATGAGAGCTCTTAGTTTTTTTACTATACTTCTTTAAATCCTTACTCCCGTTAACATGACACTGCAATAAATTAATAAGTATGACTATGTGGTAACACACACGTTACACATGAGAGCCTAATTATGTACGTGTTCGGCTTATTTCTTTTACAGATAAGAACGGTTTAGTAATTGGCATTGCCGTATGAGCAGAGCACAGGAATTATTCCGTGTGTGAAAGTCCTCACATTTAATCTCATTTCCAGCACAGCACTGACTTCAGACATTGTACACACTTCTGCGTTTTAGGGTTCGTCCTGTCCTCTTCTGCACAACCTATTATTCTATCTACTGTCCCGAGGTTTTGTGAGGGCACATTCGTATTGTTGTGTCTGCAAATGGAATGGGCTAACATTTACAGAGAATGTACTTCTACATATTAATGTCTGCATGTGTGTGCATATATACTTATAACGCGCATTGACCACACGGGGTCCAATTAGAACCAGCCCATCCAACCCTGGCACGCCTGTGTTCATAATTTCATACCCATAGTTCCTCCACCCCACCCGTGTTTAAAATCATGCATACCATCCATTGTCCACTTGTTATTGCAGCCATGACACACCTCCACACATTGCCCTCTCCCAAGCATTAGGGGCCATGT
>NW_025061225.1:0-12498 GCF_019279795.1 Protopterus annectens | reverse complement strand
TTTTTTTGGTAGGGGCCCAAAGAGCATGGTCGGTAAATGGAAGAAAGAAATAATTAAAATTAGAACAAGCAACATCAGGGTATGCCAACAAAAATCAATTAAAGTACGAACTGTACCTTTAAAATAAGAAAAGGGCGGAGTAAAACTTAATGACAAACCAGCTTGCGACAATATTTTGTGGCATAGCTTAACATCACATTTATCTTTGTGAGAGACATCAGTCATATGGGCATTAAAATCCCCGCCACGATGATTGAATAGTCCACCTGCAAAAAAGGTTGAAGACATTTAAACAATTTACATCTCTCACCCAGACTAACATAAGCATAAATAAAAAAGACTCTATAATAATCTGACTGAAACTTAATGTCCAAACAAAGTAAACGACCCGGCACCAAGTGTATAACATCCAAAACACGTACTGTGGAGGAATTCCACAACACCACCAAACCAGAGTGTTTATCCAGCCCTGTTGACCACTGAACATCATAAGGACACAACCCAGACCATTGTTCTTGAAGTTCCAAGGGCAGCTGACCAACATCCAGTAAACACAATAAGTCAAACTGGTACGTCTGAATCCAATCTGCGACACAAATCCGTTTCGACAAAGAAAGCATGAGATTGACATTACAGAATGCCATCAGGAAATTAGCCATATCCAACATCCGGAGTGTCTATCGATCCCTTCTGCAAAGTTTTAATACGTCCTCTGGAGGCCGAACGACCACGCCTCCGCCCTGCAGCACTACCAGAAGAAGAGTCCAATAAAGGAGAAGAAGGAGAAACCATTGGGTCACTTTCGTGGTGAGATTCAACAATTATGGGAACAGCCGAATGTGCAGAAGAAAAGAAGAAGCAACTAAAGCAGCTTGAACCACGTCAGTATCAGAAGGGTCCACTTCCATGTCAGCATCGGTCTGAGGTACAGAGAAAGACTGCTGAACACCTGGTAAAAGGGGTTGGGACGGAGAACTAGGAGGTATGTCATCCTCCAAGGGTACATTTAGCGGTGGAACATATGCATCAGAGGGACCAGCCACTTGGGACGTATGATGACCCTGACTGTCCACAGCCATATGACTACCCTGCTCTTCAGCACTGGCAGCAGAAGAAGAAACAGAAAGTACGGTATCCGAAACTTTCTCCACAGCAACCTTCGAAACAGGTTCCTCCAGTGGAGTGTCCACCAACGGGCACTGGGACCAATGGTGGGCTTCTCCGCAATGAGGACATTTATTAGGACAGGACCTGGTAAAGTGCGAAAGAGAGCCGCACCGAGTACATTTTTTGGCAGGACAGTCAGATATCAGGTGAGAAAAGTCCCCACAAAAGAAACAAAAACGTGGCTGGCCAGCATATCTAATTGTGCCTCTATGTCCGCCCACAAAACACACACCTGGAAGATGAGCAATACCCTTGTCAGTGACCCCATAGTCACCCAAACCTCCCAGCCGCCATCCCAAACACCAGGTAGATCAGGAGAACAAGTTTTAACAATACTATGTACTTCAGAACAACGCTGAGAAATGTGGGCTTTAATCATGTCAGAAGACATATAAATAGTTTTAAAAGACAACCTCAACTTTTTCTTAAGCTGCACATTTAACTGAGAAATCTCATACAAGTTCCAGGGAGAAATTGACTTATTTTGTTGAAATTTAGCATAAAAGTTTGCTGCAACCAGAGGAACCTCAAAGAATACCTCCATCATGTTTTCATTCGGCCAGGGTATCACCCCAGCCAAGTCCAAAAGCTTTAGACCTGCAGGAGCAAGCAGATCAGCCCATAAGCTCCTTAATGACATCCTGTCATTTTTTGCTGTTTTAAATCTAATGCAAGACTTTTGTTGAAAAGTCCGACTGGGATGTGAAGGAGAAGCTGCCTGGGAGTATAACTTAGGTGGAATGGGGTTTGCAAGTCCATCAGGGGCTGTGCAAGCAGTATTTGAAGTTTGTAATGCAGGAATGTCTTTCTCGGCGTTTTGCAAGCCGGTTTTGGCGCCAATTTTAAACTGCAAAAGTGACTTTTTTCTGTAGCGCGTTTAGCGCTATTTTCAGTCATTTCTGCTACTTCTACTGCCTCAAAAGGTCTTTTAAACACATGGGTAACCTTAGAGGCACTAGTAGAAGTGCTGGAGGAAGCAGAAAAAGAAGTTTTACCTGCCTGAAAACGGAAGCTGCCAGAGAGTCTGCTGGCGGCGGAAGATCAATGTCTTCAGTACCCCACTCTAGAATAGCAGCAGTCTGCACATCCCTAGCACGTTTTTTAGCCATAGACAAAGTAGAATCCTCAGGAACAGAAGCCAAAGAGTATGTATCCACAATTCTCATCTCAGGAAAAGTTGTAGTATTAGCAGGAACATTAGAAACAGGAGCAGTCTCCTCACCAGCGCTCTGCTGCAGTGCTGCAGACCCCACCCCCTCCACAAAGGGAAGTGAGGTCATACTGGAACTGGCAGTTAAGCCAGAACCAGGATTGCCCTACCCCTTTGTAGGGTGGATTGTACCCTACACACCTGCAGAGTTTCAGCCTCCTAGCTTTTTCCCTCTTGGAGAAAAACAACTTTCCATAGGTATTTTTTCTCTATGCAGAAACATGCTTGAAATGCATAGGGAAAGCTAAAAACAATAAACGGTCATACTGAAACTGGCAGTTAAGCCAGAACCAGGATTGCCCTACCCCTTTGTAGGGTGGATTGTACCCTACACACCTGCAGAGTTTCAGCCTCCTAGCTTTTTCCCTCTTGGAGAAAAACAACTTTCCATAGGTATTTTTTCTCTATGCAGA
Organism: Protopterus annectens; assembly: GCF_019279795.1. Classification (NCBI taxonomy): domain Eukaryota; kingdom Metazoa; phylum Chordata; order Ceratodontiformes; family Protopteridae; genus Protopterus; species Protopterus annectens. The sequence continues at coordinate 9,708 of NW_025061225.1, read as the reverse complement.
AACATGCTTGAAATGCATAGGAAAGCTAAAACAATAAACGGTCATACTGAAACTGGCAGTTAAGCCAGAACCAGGATTGCCCTACCCCTTTGTAGGGTGGATTGTACCCTACACACCTGCAGAGTTTCAGCCTCCTAGCTTTTTCCTCTTGGAGAAAAACAACTTTCCATAGGTATTTTTTCTCTATGCAGAAACATGCTTGAAATGCATAGGAAAGCTAAAACAATAAACGGTCATACTGAAACTGGCAGTTAAGCCAGAACCAGGATTGCCCTACCCCTTTGTAGGGTGGATTGTACCCTACACACCTGCAGAGTTTCAGCCTCCTAGCTTTTTCCTCTTGGAGAAAAACAACTTTCCATAGGTATTTTTCTCTATGCAAAAACATGCTTGAAATGCATAGTGAAAGCTATAAACAATAAACGGTCATACTGAAACTGGCAGTTAAGCCAGAACCAGGATTGCCCTACCCCTTTGTAGGGTGGATTGTACCCTACACACCTGCAGAGTTTCAGCCTCCTAGCTTTTTCCCTCTTGGAGAAAAACAACTTTCCATAGGTATTTTTCTCTATGCAGAAACATGCTTGAAATGCATAGGAAAGCTAAAACAATAAACGGTCATACTGAAACTGGCAGTTAAGCCAGAACCAGGATTGCCCTACCCCTTTGTAGGGTGGATTGTACCCTACACACCTGCAGAGTTTCAGCCTCCTAGCTTTTTCCCTCTTGGAGAAAAACAACTTTCCATAGGTATTTTTCTCTATGCAGAAACATGCTTAAAATGCATAAGGAAAGCTAAAACAATAAACGGTCATACTGAAACTGGCAGTTAAGCCAGAACCAGGATTGCCCTACCCCTTTGTAGGGTGGATTGTACCCTACACACCTGCAGAGTTTCAGCCTCCTAGCTTTTTCCCTCTTGGAGAAAAACAACTTTCCATAGGTATTTTTCTCTATGCAGAAACATGCTTGAAATGCATAGGGAAAGCTAAAACAATAAACGGTCATACTGAAACTGGCAGTTAAGCCAGAACCAGGATTGCCCTACCCCTTTGTAGGGGGGATTGTACCCTACACACCTGCAGAGTTTCAGCCTCCTAGCTTTTTCCCTCTTGGAGAAAAACAACTTTCCATAGGTATTTTTTCTCTATGCAAAAACATGCTTGAAATGCATAGGGAAAGCTAAAAACAATAAACGGTCATACTGAAACTGGCAGTTAAGCCAGAACCAGGATTGCCCTACCCCTTTGTAGGGTGGATTGTACCCTACACACCTGCAGAGTTTCAGCCTCCTAGCTTTTTCCTCTTGGAGAAAAACAACTTTCCATAGGTATTTTTCCCTATGCAGAAACATGCTTGAAATGCATATGTAAAGCTAAAACAATAAACGGTCATACTGAAACTGGCAGTTAAGCCAGAACCAGGATTGCCCTACCCCTTTGTAGGGTGGATTGTACCCTACACACCTGCAGAGTTTCAGCCTCCTAGCTTTTTCCCTCTTGGAGAAAAACAACTTTCCATAGGTATTTTTCTCTAAGCAGAAACATGCTTGAAATGCATAGGAAAGCTAAAACAATAAACGGTCATACTGAAACTGGCAGTTAAGCCAGAACCAGGATTGCCCTACCCCTTTGTAGGGTGGATTGTACCCTACACACCTGCAGAGTTTCAGCCTCCTAGCTTTTTCCCTCTTGGAGAAAAACAACTTTCCATAGGTATTTTTCTCTATGCAGAAACATGCTTGAAATGCATAGGGAAAGCTAAAAACAATAAACGGTCATACTGAAACTGGCAGTTAAGCCAGAACCAGGATTGCCCTACCCTTTGTAGGGTGGATTGTACCCTACACACCTGCAGAGTTTCAGCCTCCTAGCTTTTTCCCTCTTGGAGAAAAACAACTTTCCATAGGTATTTTTTCTCTATGCAGAAACATGCTTGAAATGCAAAAAGAAAGCTAAAACAATAAACGGTCATACTGAAACTGGCAGTTAAGCCAGAACCAGGATTGCCCTACCCCTTTGTAGGGTGGATTGTACCCTACACACCTGCAGAGTTTCAGCCTCCTAGCTTTTTCCTCTTGGAGAAAAACAACTTTCCATAGGTATTTTTTCTCTATGCAGAAACATGCTTGAAATGCATAGTGAAAGCTAAAAACAATAAACGGTCATACTGAAACTGGCAGTTAAGCCAGAACCAGGATTGCCCTACCCCTTTGTAGGGTGGATTGTACCCTACACACCTGCAGAGTTTCAGCCTCCTAGCTTTTTCCCTCTTGGAGAAAAACAACTTTCCATAGGTATTTTTCTCTATGCAGAAACATGCTTGAAATGGATAGGGAAAGCTAAAGACAATAAACGGTCATACTGAAACTGGCAGTTAAGCCAGAACCAGGATTGCCCTACCCCTTTGTAGGGTGGATTGTACCCTACACACCTGCAGAGTTTCAGCCTCCTAGCTTTTTCCTCTTGGAGAAAAACAACTTTCCATAGGTATTTTTTCTCTATGCAGAAACATGCTTGAAATGCATAGGGAAAGCTAAAACAATAAACGGTCATACTGAAACTGGCAGTTAAGCCAGAACCAGGATTGCCCTACCCCTTTGTAGGGTGGATTGTACCCTACACACCTGCAGAGTTTCAGCCTCCTAGCTTTTTCCCTCTTGGAGAAAAACAACTTTCCATAGGTATTTTTCTCTATGCAGAAACATGCTTGAAATGCATAGGAAAGCTAAAACAATAAACGGTCATACTGAAACTGGCAGTTAAGCCAGAACCAGGATTGCCCTACCCCTTTGTAGGGTGGATTGTACCCTACACACCTGCAGAGTTTCAGCCTCCTAGCTTTTTCCCTCTTGGAGAAAAACAACTTTCCATAGGTATTTTTTCTCTATGCAGAAACATGCTTGAAATGCATAGGAAAGCTAAAAACAATAAACGGTCATACTGAAACTGGCAGTTAAGCCAGAACCAGGATTGCCCTACCCCTTTGTAGGGTGGATTGTACCCTACACACCTGCAGAGTTTCAGCCTCCTAGCTTTTTCCTCTTGGAGAAAAACAACTTTCCATAGGTATTTTTTCTCTATGCAGAAACATGCTTGAAATGCATAGGAAAGCTAAAAACAATAAACGGTCATACTGAAACTGGCAGTTAAGCCAGAACCAGGATTGCCCTACCCCTTTGTAGGGTGGATTGTACCCTACACACCTGCAGAGTTTCAGCCTCCTAGCTTTTTCCTCTTGGAGAAAAACAACTTTCCATAGGTATTTTTCTCTATGCAGAAACATGCTTGAAATGCATAGGAAAGCTAAAACAATAAACGGTCATACTGAAACTGGCAGTTAAGCCAGAACCAGGATTGCCCTACCCCTTTGTAGGGTGGATTGTACCCTACACACCTGCAGAGTTTCAGCCTCCTAGCTTTTTCCCTCTTGGAGAAAAACAACTTTCCATAGGTAATTTTTCTCTATGCAGAAACATGCTCAAAATGCATAGGAAAGCTAAAAACAATAAACGGTCATACTGAAACTGGCAGTTAAGCCAGAACCAGGATTGCCCTACCCCTTTGTAGGGTGGATTGTACCCTACACACCTGCAGAGTTTCAGCCTCCTAGCTTTTTCCCTCTTGGAGAAAAACAACTTTCCATAGGTATTTTTCTCTATGCAGAAACATGCTTGAAATGCATAGGGAAAGCTAAAAACAATAAACGGTCATACTGAAACTGGCAGTTAAGCCAGAACCAGGATTGCCCTACCCCTTTGTAGGGTGGATTGTACCCTACACACCTGCAGAGTTTCAGCCTCCTAGCTTTTTCCCTCTTGGAGAAAAACAACTTTCCATAGGTATTTTTCTCTATGCAGAAACATGCTTGAAACGCATAGGAAAGCTAAAAACAATAAACGGTCATACTGAAACTGGCAGTTAAGCCAGAACCAGGATTGCCCTACCCCTTTGTAGGGTGGATTGTACCCTACACACCTGCAGAGTTTCAGCCTCCTAGCTTTTTCCCTCTTGGAGAAAACAACTTTCCATAGGTATTTTTCCCTATGCAGAAACATGCTTGAAATGCATAGGGAAAGCTAAAACAATAAACGGTCATACTGAAACTGGCAGTTAAGCCAGAACCAGGATTGCCCTACCCCTTTGTAGGGTGGATTGTACCCTACACACCTGCAGAGTTTCAGCCTCCTAGCTTTTTCCCTCTTGGAGAAAAACAACTTTCCATAGGTATTTTTCTCTATGCAGAAACATGCTTGAAATGCATAGGAAAGCTAAAACAATAAACGGTCATACTGAAACTGGCAGTTAAGCCAGAACCAGGATTGCCCTACCCCTTTGTAGGGTGGATTGTACCCTACACACCTGCAGAGTTTCAGCCTCCTAGCTTTTTCCTCTTGGAGAAAACAACTTTCCATAGGTATTTCTTCTCTATGCAGAAACATGCTTGAAATGCATAGGAAAGCTAAAACAATAAACGGTCATACTGAAACTGGCAGTTAAGCCAGAACCAGGATTGCCCTACCCCTTTGTAGGGTGGATTGTACCCTACACACCTGCAGAGTTTCAGCCTCCTAGCTTTTTCCTCTTGGAGAAAACAACTTTCCATAGGTATTTTTCTCTATGCAGAAACATGCTTGAAATGCATAGGAAAGCTAAAACAATAAACGGTCATACTGAAACTGGCAGTTAAGCCAGAACCAGGATTGCCCTACCCCTTTGTAGGGTGGATTGTACCCTACACACCTGCAGAGTTTCAGCCTCCTAGCTTTTTCCCTCTTGGAGAAAAACAACTTTCCATAGGTATTTTTCTCTATGCAGAAACATGCTCAAAATGCATAGGAAAGCTAAAAACAATAAACGGTCATACTGAAACTGGCAGTTAAGCCAGAACCAGGATTGCCCTACCCCTTTGTAGGGTGGATTGTACCCTACACACCTGCAGAGTTTCAGCCTCCTAGCTTTTTCCTCTTGGAGAAAAACAACTTTCCATAGGTATTTTTTCTCTATGCAGAAACATGCTTGAAATGCATAGGAAAGCTAAAAACAATAAACGGTCATACTGAAACTGGCAGTTAAGCCAGAACCAGGATTGCCCTACCCCTTTGTAGGGTGGATTGTACCCTACACACCTGCAGAGTTTCAGCCTCCTAGCTTTTTCCCTCTTGGAGAAAAACAACTTTCCATAGGTATTTTTCTCTATGCAAAAACATGCTTGAAATGCATAGGAAAGCTAAAACAATAAACGGTCATACTGAAACTGGCAGTTAAGCCAGAACCAGGATTGCCCTACCCCTTTGTAGGGTGGATTGTACCCTACACACCTGCAGAGTTTCAGCCTCCTAGCTTTTTCCCTCTTGGAGAAAAACAACTTTCCATAGGTATTTTTTCTCTATGCAGAAACATGCTTGAAATGCATAGGAAAGCTAAAAACAATAAACGGTCATACTGAAACTGGCAGTTAAGCCAGAACCAGGATTGCCCTACCCCTTTGTAGGGTGGATTGTACCCTACACACCTGCAGAGTTTCAGCCTCCTAGCTTTTTCCTCTTGGAGAAAAACAACTTTCCATAGGTATTTTTTCTCTATGCAGAAACATGCTTGAAATGCATAAAGAAAGCTAAAACAATAAACGGTCATACTGAAACTGGCAGTTAAGCCAGAACCAGGATTGCCCTACCCCTTTGTAGGGTGGATTGTACCCTACACACCTGCAGAGTTTCAGCCTCCTAGCTTTTTCCCTCTTGGAGAAAAACAACTTTCCATAGGTATTTTTTCTCTATGCAGAAACATGCTTGAAATGCAAAAAGAAAGCTAAAAACAATAAACGGTCATACTGAAACTGGCAGTTAAGCCAGAACCAGGATTGCCCTACCCCTTTGTAGGGTGGATTGTACCCTACACACCTGCAGAGTTTCAGCCTCCTAGCTTTTTCCCTCTTGGAGAAAAACAACTTTCCATAGGTATTTTTTCTCTATGCAGAAACATGCTTGAAATGCATAGGTAAGCCAATATTTATTAAACACAAAACAACAAAGATAAAAGACAAACAGCAAAAGAAATAAGGGGACAACAAAAAGGAAAACCACAAAGAAATCACAAAATAAAGTTGGCATACCCCCATTCAGTTAACCAAAACTTCAACATCTGTATCAACTGAGGAACTGGAATTATGTACTTCTGATAAAATGCTTTACACCTTGCCGACCATAGTAAATACATGATGGAACAAAGGACAAAATCAGCTGCCCTAATGGCAGCAGACCAAGAAACTTTATAGTCCCCCCACTGACACTTAGACAGACTAAGGGGATAAAGGCAAGGAACAAAAAAATCCTGACGAAACAACTTCCAAAACCCAGCAATCCTCCTACATGAAAACAAAAAATGTAAAATAGTTTCTGGTTCTCCACAGTGCATAAAACATAATTTGTCCCCGTCCAGGGCTGTATGTACATGACATTTAATAGGCAATCTATCTAAAGACAATCTCCATAGAAAATCATGCCACTGAGGCACTGCTTTGAGAAATCTACGCCTATTAAACAAACCCTGCTGTTGAAAAGAAGTCAAAGTTTCATAAGCATTAATAAAAACAGAGGCAGACATAACCTGGGAATACCAAGTAGGAAAGGATAAATTAACATCAAAATCATAAAGCTTATGTCGTTTCACAACCAAAACCACATCACGATAAAAGGAAGAAGGGCAAGGAGGCCTCTTGCCCATCAACAACGCCTCCCAAAACCCAGGTGCCATATTTCTATAAATGTCTGCAAGTATAGAAAAGGACTGTGATCTTAAACGAGAAAAAAGCCTATGCAAAAACATAATTTGTAAAAAAAGAACAGGGTGTTTTAATCCACACCCCCCATGGTCTGACGGGGCATAAACTGTACCCCGGGGAATGGGATTCAAACCTGACTTCCAAAAGAAAGAGAAAAATAAACGAAGAAACCAAGCAATCCAAATAGTTGGAAAAAAATACACAGAAAAAACATAAAGAAGCTTGGCCAAAAAAATAGAATTCAACAACAAGGCCTTCTTCTTAAAAGAAAGGCGAAAGGTTTGCCAGTAATTCAATTTCAACAAGGAAGAAGACAAAAGAGATTTGCAGTGCTGTGCAACAAAGTCATCAGAACCAAAAGGAACTCCTAGTATGTGCACCCCAGTGCGAACCACTGGAAAACCAAAAAGGACGTCAGGGGAATCATCTCTAGGAGAGTAGAAAAAGGACTTGGTAAGGTTAACCGACCACCCCACTAACTGCAAAATAGGGAAAAACTGCTGCAAAAAATAGGTGTCAACCTGATCAGGATCATCCACAAACATAGCTAAGTCATCAGCATAGGAAACCACCCTGGGAATGAGTACCCCCTGACAAGAAAAGGAACATGGAGAAAGAAGAGCTTTGTGCCGAAAAGAGAAGGTGGCAGCACCCACCACCAAAGCCAATAAGTAACTACTCAAAGGACACCCTTGACGAATTCCATTTAACATTGGAAGAGAAGAACCTAAGTGACCATTAACCAAAGGAGAAAGTGTAGAACCCTGAAAAATAGAAGAAAGACAACCAAGAAACTTCTTCCCAAAACCATAGGAAGAAAGAATAGAGAAAAGAACAGGATGAGAGATGTTGTCAAAGGCTTGAGACAAGTCACAGGAAAGAACACCACCCAAAGGAGGAGAAGAGAGAGAAAAAACTGATTTATAAAGATGCAAAAGATCCCAGACTGGTCGACCCGGCACACCAAAAACCCCAGGGTCCAAAAGGAGAGACATGGAAGCAGACAGACGAAGCTGTAAGATCTTCATGAAAATCTTGTAGTCTGTATTGCAGAGGGAAATAGGTCTCCAATTTTTTAATTCCGCCTTATTACCTTTTTTCCACAAAAATTTCACTGCAACAGAAAGAAAGGAAACATCCTTAATACCAAAAGACAACCAGTCATTAAACATAGAAACCAACACCTGCAAATGGTCATCCGTCAATCTAGTATAGAAAAGGTAGGGTATACCATCCAAACCAGGAACAGAAGTCAGGTTAGTAAGATTACGGATGGCATGGCGCACTTCTGACAAAGTGATGGCAGCATCAATACACGCCCTATGAGAAGGGGGCAACTTTGGTAATCCCCAAAAATATGAAACAGGTGTTTTACCACCATATAAATGAGACAAATGTTGAAAAACAATATTTTGCATCCCTTGCAGGGTGTTACACAATGTGCCCTCGGGAGACTTGAGACATTGCATGGTGGAGGTACGTTGGAGCCTCTTCTTTCCCACATAAGGTAAATACTCCTCACCCGAACCCTTTAAGGAATGGGCCAAGTTAAAGAGGTTGGTCTTCACTCTCTCCACATTTAATTCATAAAGCCTGCGCAAAGCTGTGAGGGTAGAAGACAAATTTGCATTAGCATGACATACATAATCGTGATATGCAGCAGAAGTAGACACTTTAAGTTGTAAACAACATTCATGAACATAAGCACAGTACCTGGCCATCAATTTTATCTTAAAATCCCTCCACCAATGAGCGGCGGAATCATACAAATCCCAGATGGACATCTGCCCGTGCCACAGGTCCTGCCAAATGACAGCCCAGTCATCAGATTGTATACGAGTCGGGCTCATCTTCACATAGCTTTTCCCTCTATGCAAAGTAGTGGCAGAGCCAAAAGTATATGCCAAAAGAGCATGGTCGGTAAATGGAAGAAAGAAATAATTAAAATTAGAACAAGCAACATCATGGGTATGCCAACAAAAATCAATTAAAGTACGAACTGTACCTTTAAAATAAGAAAAGGGCGGAGTAAAACTTAATGACAAACCAGCTTGCGACAATATTTTGTGGCATAGCTTAACATCACATTTATCTTTGTGAGAGACATCAGTCATATGGGCATTAAAATCCCCCGCCACGATGATTGAATAGTCCACCTGCAAAAAAGGTTGAAGACATTTAAACAATTTACATCTCTCACCCAGACTAACATAAGCATAAATAAAAAAGACTCTATAATAATCTGACTGAAACTTAATGTCCAAACAAAGTAAACGACCCGGCACCAAGTGTATAACATCCAAAACACGTACTGTGGAGGAATTCCACAACACCACCAAACCAGAGTGTTTATCCAGCCCGTTGACCACTGAACATCATAAGGACACAACCCAGACCATTGTTCTTGAAGTTCCAAGGGCAGCTGACCAACATCCAGTAAACACAATAAGTCAAACTGGTACGTCTGAATCCAATCTGCGACACAAATCCGTTTCGACAAAGAAAGCATGAGATTGACATTACAGAATGCCATCAGGAAATTAGCCATATCCAACATCCGGAGTGTCTATCGATCCCTTCTGCAAAGTTTTAATACGTCCTCTGGAGGCCGAACGACCACGCCTCCGCCCTGCAGCACTACCAGAAGAAGAGTCCAATAAAGGAGAAGAAGGAGAAACCATTGGGTCACTTTCGTGGTGAGATTCAACAATTATGGGAACAGCCGAATGTGCAGAAGAAAGAGAAGAAGCAACTAAAGCAGCTTGAACCACGTCAGTATCAGAAGGGTCCACTTCCATGTCAGCATCGGTCTGAGGTACAGAGAAAGACTGCTGAACACCTGGTAAAAGGGGTTGGGACGGAGAACTAGGAGGTATGTCATCCTCCAAGGGTACATTTAGCGGTGGAACATATGCATCAGAAGGA
>NW_025061224.1:0-10614 GCF_019279795.1 Protopterus annectens | reverse complement strand
TCCCAGGGTAGATGTCAGACATACCCTACTGAATGTTATGCAGATGAGTGTAGCATATAGGTCACCTTGTGTAACTGTGTGACAGGGCAGGTCTGATCACATCACATGTGTCTGCAAGGGGCAGGGGTAGCATAACAGTATTATGCTGCTGTAGGCCCAGAGCCAATGGCATACTACCTACCTAAGACACAATTCACACCCACGAACCTACTGCAAACCTATGTGAGGTGGAATGAGTGTACCAGCTGGGTGCATGATATGTAATGGTGTGATTGCTCAACATGACTGTCTGTCTGTCATGGTAGTGTGTGTCGCAATTCATGAGGAGCCAGGGCTAGATGTGAGGTATTGTGATCCAAACATGCTACATTGCCATATGTTGTGCTGTGTTACCCTGTATGTGACTCTCTTGATTGTAGGTAGGGTTATGGCAAGTAAGAGTAGTGTGCATTACAGTGAAATATATGTAACATGCATTGCATGCAGTGCATGGAGTTGATAATGTTCCCCATACAGTGCCTTGATATAAACCCCAGTGTGTGAGGTTGTGCATTGGACCTGAACCGAGGTGTGCTGACTGCTGGAGTATACTAGTCTGTGGTATGGAGTGTGTCAGGTACTGTTGCACAGTTGTGAAGCTGAGCACTGATATCTGCTCATTACATGTGTATCCCCAATAGACAGACCAGATGCCTATATGTTGGGGATTAGTTATATCACTACATTCGAGTATTATGTATTATGTGTGCCATATTTTGCTGACATATATTGCTGACATATTTTTCTTTTCCTTTTCAAAGGGCTATGGTTCTGTGAAACCCTACCTACTCCTCTGAGGAGGAGATGGAGATACACCAAAGCCTGGTGTGGGATTCGCAATATATTTTCACCAGCCAGAACCAGCAGGGACAGGGGCTTGCAAAAATTGTGGCAAGACCTGGTCACGCTCCGGGGTAAAATGACATAGGCATGCATAACCAGACATATGAGCAGGTACCGTCATCACTGCAGTGATTTAATTGTGAAATGTCCATCAGCGTGCGTCGGATATCCACAGGCAACAGCTTGCCACAGGTGGTGGGGTGGCTATACATCCCCTCCTCACCAGACTGGAGGGACTACTCCTAAGTGTTGTGGCTCCAGCCCAACAGCAACAAAAGCATCAGCATACATGCATAATGATGGAGGCTGGAGCCACCCAGCAGTAGGACACGGAGCGTGCAGGTAACATGCCATATGTATAGTTGACTGTTCTGTACACTGGTAGTTTATGCATGTGTGAGGTGTGTCCTCGGTTTGTAGCTGTTATCTTAGTAATTATTGTGCAAGAGTGATATTCTCAATATCAGCAGTAGACCTGTGGGGGTAACTGTTTGTACTTACTGAACTGTATCATACCTCACAGTGCATCAATGGCGCACAGTTGAGCCTAACTGACAATAAATGTCTCATTTCTGCAGGTCCCTCTGGTGTAACAGCAAGGCAGCCTATCCATGCTGGTGAGTGTATTATATGCAATACCTTCAATACTCTTGATACTAATAGTAATAATAGGCTGAAGCAGTAGTGCTCTGTGTTTGATTGCAGATGTGTTTGTGTCTGTGTGTTGATATCTCATATACTGAGGAGTGTGCATGTGTGCATGTGTGCATGTGCGCATGTGTGCATGTGTGCATGTGCAGCTGTGTGCATGTGTGCCTGTGTGTATCAGTGGTGACATTGTGTACACATTGTAAACTGTGTTTCCTGTCTTATTCCCACAGGTTCTGGCTGCCGTCTGGTGTTGTGCAAAGCAGGGAACCTGAATCAGCCGCGGGATAGTGATACTGTTGATTCCTGTATAATGGCACAGGGAGTTGTGCTAGGGTGTGTCGTTGGACAGCCAAGTGACAGTGCACAGCTGCTGGAAACCTAATCATCAATGCGCACAGTCATCCTGCCAATACATCCTTTGCTACCAATGTCACTAGGTGATGGACAGGATACAGTGGGCAGTGACCAGGGTAATGTGGTATCGGTGGCACATGCATCCCCACACAGCAGCCATGGCCAGGGTCCTGACATGGTACCACACAGGCAGATGACCAGGGGTTCTCGTGGGAGCATCCATGGGCATACTGCCCCTATCAGATGTGCCCACAGAGGTCTTTCAACCTCAGCTATGTTTCGGGCTGTAATGCAGGCACAGTCACTTATGGAACGGTACACCAGACAGGGTCTGAGGGAGCTGACAGCATGTCACACAGCTATGAATGACAGTATGTGTGATGTTGCAGCTGCCATCTGTAATTTCACTGAGGTCATTGACAGACATTGGGGGGACACATTAGATCTGTTCCACAACTACATGTCCATGAGCCAGGGCAATGGTTGATGGTTGAGGTGTCAATGTGGGCGTATGCCAGCAACAGCAGCAGCTGGCAGTCATCGCGGATGACAACAGGCCCGCAGCCGCTCCCATAGTGCCAGCAGCAGCCCCAGCAATGCTGGGTCTGTGCTGTCATCAGACCGCCCCAGGAGACCACGGGCACGTGGCTCTGGACAGTCCCAACAGGGACCTGTCTCCAGTCACCAACCACCTGCTTCTGATGACAGTACCCAGTGTGACTTAGTACCTGATATGGTCCGTAGCACCCCTGACAGGCACAGGTACTGTGTCCATGGCCAGAGACAGTGATCTGTATGACCTGGCAGGTACAGTCTGTGGCTGTCTACAAACACCCGTATATGGCAGCCATGAGGTGGAACTGTGTGCATGCATACACACATGCAAATTGATAACACCTAGGGCTAAAGCATACATGCACACACTGCATCAACATTGCTGCATCTTGTACTGCTGACCCTCACCAACACACACACACACATACATGTCAATTGGTTGTATCAGTGGCAGACTCAGGCATACCAAGTAGACACCCTGTGCATATTATGAAACTGTGCCACCTCCTGCAATCTGTAACATCAGTGCAGGAACAGGTTAACATGGTGCTGATGCACAGGGTGACTACATAGAAGTGTAGTAATAGTATCATGTTGTTAACAGTACAGTGTAATGATATCATTGTGGGTATATCCCAGCATGCCTGATGCAGTAACAGTATGATTGTCATTGTATTGTTTTGTACACCCATAGTAATTACCATAGTGTAATGTCTGCACATCTTTGCGTACTGGTGGTGAGGCTGTCAACAGAAGGCCACCTACATAGGTAGCACAGGGGATAAGAAAATGTAGGTATTGATACTCAATGATGGACATGTAAACTGCAAGTTGCATGCTGTCCACACTTGACTCTGCAATGAGGATGTTTGAGGATGTTGATATCTGTGCAGTAATACACAACAGGTTCAAGACTCACAAGAGCACCCTAGCACTACAAGGTCACACCTCATACCATGCTTGACAGCCCCAAAACACAGAACTAACTATGACAGGAGGGAGAGTCTCCATACATGTCAAGGATACTGTGGGGGCAGGACAGTTAGCATACATCCTACTAAGTTTGGAACTGCTCAGTGAGGGCTCAGTGTCTGTTATTCGAAATGTGTATTAGTTCAGGTATGAGCACTTGGGTTTCAGGCCAGTTATTCTACATTACGAAGGTACATGGTCTGTACACTTGTGGGAGGTGAGGCTGGACCCTGCCCGTCTGACCTGTGAATTTCTGGGTACAGGCTTATAGTGCCTGCATATTTGCACTGTTACCTACTGGAAGTCGTACACCTTGTTTGTTGTAGCATAGACTAGATCCAGGCCTGCTGACTGTAGCTTTGTTTGTATGCATTTTTGCTTGTTATTTCCCTGAAACACTGATTCCACCTGCAATGCAGATTTACAGTGCCTCTGTGGATCCCTAGTGACATCTGTATTGCTTACTGTACTGATGTCCATGTCTCACTTGACAGAACGTCACTGTTTGTCCGGTTTGTATGTAAGTTGCCTGTAACACATTGCATATGACTTACCTGGCATTTGCTCACGAAAGCATTTATATATGCCAGCACTAACAAATCAGAAGGACTACACCCTCACATACTCACCTTGAGTACCTTGTTCCCCATTGGCCCTATGTGTTGTTAATTATTATGGAATTCACAATACTATGGTAGCATGTGCAAATGTCACTTGTCAATCTCCTCTCTGGTCCAGTTGGTGAATCTGTGAGTCATGTGGCAATATTACAGCTGCCTCATGTACACAGACAACCCTTTCCCCTTCCCATAAACGTACAACACATGTGAGAGATGCAACCACATAGCCAAACTGGGGGCTAAGCTCTCTTAACTCAGTACTGGCATAACCTGTCAGGTGGAGTGGGATACTACAGTGAATACAATACCAGTCTCACATAGACCTACCACGACAGCAATCCAAACACATAAACACAGGAACATTCTTGGAGTCTCAGAATCGCATCCTGCCTGAGCAGCAGACACCTGCAAAGCAGACACACAAGCAAATGTTACACCAGAACAGAGCACGTGCAACACATAGCTCACAAAGCCTGTGTGCTGAACAGTCACAGCCCGTACGGCTAAGCAACACACCTGCTACAGTTGTAATAGGTACCTCTATCGTCAGGTACACTGAGGTCCCGCTCACCAGGCTGAACAAGGAGAAGGTCATGGTGAGATGCCCGTCGGGCACTATGATCCACCACATAACACAAGCATACAGGTCACTCCAAGGCATGTACAAATATGACTCAGTCATTGTCCGTACCAGTGTGAATGACCTGTGACGTACCTCCCTGGACTACATGATAGGGGACATGGAGGGACTCTCTGAGCATGTGGCACAGGCTGGTATGACCCTGACCTTGAGTAGCATCTTACCCTCACCAAGAATGCTGCCACAATATGTAGACAGGATGATCAATTTCTACAATTGGCTTATGTTTCAGTGACATTCAAAGGGGATCCAATGCCTGTCAGCGTGGGATTACATGCTAGACAAGCCACAATGCTTTGCTAGGGACAGCTTGCACCTATACCCATGGTCCGTTGTATATTGGCAAAGGCTCTTGCTACACACATAGTGCCTTTTTATGCAAGGCTCAAATTACATAGCCACCTACACAGGTATCACACGGGATAGGACACTAATAGTAATGCTACTCAATGCCAGCAGTGTAAACCTCAAGATGCATGCACTAGAAACTGTCCTTAGCATGGAGAACAGCAATATCTGTGCAGTAACAGAATCCTGGTACAAGGCTCCCAGGTGCACCCCATCACTGCCAGGTCATACCTCATACCATGCTTGTCGTCCCCTAAACATGCACCAAACCAGAACAGGGGGGAACTATCCAAAGGCACCACAAATACACACACCTCCAGGTTGGTGGCACAGCACAAAGCATCAGAGCCTATCCATATGAAACTAACAGTGGGTTAGAATGCCTTCAAGTTCATAGCCTGGCACACACCACCCTCCCATACCCAGGAAACCCACTAGGCCTTCCTGACAACACTGGGAATATGACGGTCTCAACAAACACCATTATATGGGTGGACTGCAACTACCCAAACATAGAGTGTAAGCATTACTCTAGCTCCAAGACCCTAGCTGAAAGGTTCCTAGCATTTATTCACTGAATTGCTATGGAACAACTTGTTACCACTCCCACAAGAGGTGAAAACATGCTGCACCTGTTCATCAACAACATGTGGACTATATGCTCCAGACCAGACGTGTATCCCTCGCTGGTAGGATGACACCATATACAACTCACACTGTATATTCACATACCACATGCAGCCCCTGCACAGAACACCACAGTCATAAAGTTGTCTAATGCAAATTCCATGTATTCACATGAGGCAGACTTCAGACGTGGGAACTATTGAAGGTCACAGGTACATATGTATATGTGGCACACACATATATCATGTGTGCATTGACATTACTGATATAATCTATGTCGTGCAATATTGGGAACAACACCCCACACACATGGACAAACTGTGTGACAAAAACACACATGGCGTTTGTAGGATACAAACCCCTACCTAACTGTATTATGATACTTGTGAGAGACGCAGTAGCAGAGCGTGCTATTTGCATTTCTGGGAAGCTTGCTTTCCCCTGCTGTACTTATAGGGTGCTGACATCATCAGTGTTTAGACAGTGGAATATGCAGTATGTGGTGTGTTGTACTAGTTGCCAAAAGGGACATTTCTCTTACACATAGAATTGCACACACCCCACTCCCCCCTCCCTCACATTCACACACACACTGAGCACTTGCAGGATTCAAACCCCTACCTAACTATGTTATGACACTTGTGAGAGACGCAGTAGCAGAGCACGCTATTTGCATTACTTGGAGGCTTGCTTTCTCCTGCTGTACTTATAGAGTGCTGACATCATCAGTGTTTAGACAGTGGAATATGCAGCATGTGGTGTGTTGTACTAGTTGCCAAAAGGGACATTTATCTTACACATTGAATTGCATGCACCCTACAGATTTTACATGGTACCAACTGTCCATTGATTCCAGCTTGGTCATGGCTTTATACATCAGGCACAGATCACCTCTAGCCAGGCGGTATGGCACTGTGTGGAGCTGCAGTTTGTTTAATCAGGCAACACATGGCATCTGTTACAGCTTTGAGATCCTACTGGTGGGGTATTTGTGGGGTCTTTCCAGTTGATGCAGGTGTCTGCTAAGGTACATCCCACAAGGGCCATTGTACGCAATTGTGAGGCTGCTGATGGATGACTGGAGAGGCACAATGACCTACCCTGACCTAGCTGTGCTTACCTTCATGATTAGGTGGGTATATGGTATGTTTCTGTAACCACTACAGACATGGTTGTCACATGCAGGATATCTATCACCTTGTGTCCCCAGGTCTCTTATTGCTCCTGATGTACTTAATGGGTTAACACCTATGTGGTAATTTGTGGCCACGTACTGTGTTTCCACAGAGGATGACTATACACTATGCTGCATTTTGCTTGTTGACATGGCTGTGGCACCACTTGTCTGTTTCTATGTGTGCCTTTAGTAGGATGCTTGTGTCAGCTGGAGGGTCCAATATGATGGGCAGTTTGTAGTCATCTGCGAACCTGTTCAGTCACAGTCCTTCCATGTTGGCCTGTACCTATGTGACATATATACCATACAAGAGAGGTCCCAGAACTGTGCCTTGTGGGATGCCAGTTGTACCTGGTTTGTAGTCTGACATGGCTGCAGCATTTCTGACCAAGTCAGTTCTGTCCTTGAGCTGGTTTGCAACCCATCTACTTGGATAGGGGTTTATAGTTAGGCTGGTGAGCTTATCTGTACTGAACAACTAGGGTATTGTATGGAAGGGTTTAGCAAGGTCCAGATAGGCTGTGTGAACCACATTCCCCTCATCAATGGCCTTGGTGCATGTTTCACATTAGTCAGACATGTTTAAGGGGCAGGATCTGCCCTATGACAGCCACACTGGGTAGGGTCCAATGTCTGTAGGTACCCAATCTCGTTATTCCTGGGGTCCATGATCATCCTCTCCATTACTTTGCCGACCAAGATAGTCAGGGTTGAGGGGTGATAGTTTGCATTATCCATTCAGGCACCACCTTTGTGGTGAGGGACCACTGTTTCTGTACACTGCTCTTTGGGTACATATCCTGAGGTAAGACTGAGAGTGAGCAGTAGTGCTATTTGGTGTTCCATTCTTCTTACAGTTCTTGTTGGACACAACCCAGGACACCATCTGGTACCATTGATGCTGTGTGGTTTGCTTTGTAGATGCTGGCTGTTACCTCAGCATCTGCAATGTCAGGGGGCCAGCACTCTGCTGGGATAGATATTTGGCAGTTTGGTGCTGGTAGGGAGTTTGCAAAGAATCTGTTAGGTTGGATGTTGGCAATGTGTGTGGGTTTGGTGTATTGTTTGTGATATTTGAGTAATGCAGAGCATATTTGTGGGTTATCACCATGGTTCCTATGATCAGTTAGGACAGCTGTGTGATTATCCTTTGTGTCCTGCACAATTTGTATTGTCATAGGTTCATAGGTTCATACTAGGCTATCTGCCCTGGCCATGTTTGAGCCTAGACAGACTGTGTGTGGCTTTCAACACCCCTTGCAATGTGCATATTATGCCCATTTAGGGTTTACTTTACTATATGTGACACAGAGATGGCCCCCAGTGTACACCTACTATCTCCCATGCACTAGACCGGATTTCTCTTGTTGAGTATGAGTGTGGAGCTCAGCCTGTCATGGACTGGGATTCTGTTCCAGAGTGTAAGGAGCCTCTGGGTTATGAATCTGTCCCTCCAGCACATCGTATTTATCTATGTGTGGAGGTTCAGATATCTCACTGTGGTGTCTCTGCTGGATTTGGAGTTTCTGCAGTGGAGCATGTCCATTCATTCTGGATTGGACATGGCCTTGTACATCAGGCATACATCGCCTCTGACTGGGCAGTATGCATGTGAATTGGGCTGTGGTTTCTTCAGCCAGGCAGCAGATGACAAATGTTTGGACCCTTTATCCTCTTGGTGAGGAATGTTTGGGGTCTTTCTAACTGCTGCAGGTGTCAGGTAAGGTACATCCAAAATGGGCTCATTGTTCTCAAGTATGGGCCTGATAAGAGAAGAGTATGGGGGCACAGTGACCTCTCTTGATCTACATGTGCATCCTTTCATGTTAAGGTGGGCAATATAGCAGGTCTTCCTGGCCACCTTGGCAATGTTAGTGTCACATGATGGGTTACTGTCCACTTGTGTCCCTAGGTCCCTGATTACTTCGTCCGTACATAATGGATTACCACCTATGTCATACTTTGTGTGTGCCTTGTTTGGTATTTGGTGAGACATTCATACTCTGCAGTGTCTTCAGGAAGGCTGACTGGGGTTCCTGGGTTTTGGAGGGTGGTCTGTAGCAGGCTGCAAACTGGGACGCAGTTTGAGCCACTGTTACTTGCCCGTGGATAGTCCATGCTGCTTCTTGCTGTGGTTCCAACCTGGGGGTGTGGTTATCCTTGACAATTATTGATAGCCACACTCCTATTGTAGTTTGTCCATGTTTTGGGGCTGTAAAGCATGGTATAAGGCATAACCTGATAGTATTAGGGTGCTCTTCTGAGCCTTGACCCAGGTTTCTGTTACAGAACAGATATTACCATTCTCCATGCTGAGGTGGGTTTGGTCTGCATGCATCTTGCAGTTTAGACTTCTGGCATTGGGTAGCATTATGTCCAGGTTGTTATCCCTTGTGCTACCTGTGGTGGTGGGTTTGTGTTTCAAGGCCTTACCTATTCAAGGCACAGTGGGGGTGACAGCCTTTGCCAGTATCCACACAGCCAGGTGTGCTGGGTGCGTGCCATCCCTAGCAGGTGGAGCATCATGTCTTGCTCGGCATGTCATCCCAGGCTGTCAGCCATTTGTTCCCCTTTGACTAGCAGCAATACTTCAGCCAATTATTGTACTTGATCTTGTTGTCTTCATAGTGTGGTATCATGCTTGGTGAGGGTGAGATGTTAGGCAGGGTCATCATGTTTGCATATACTAGATGGTGTTACATTGCTTAACACATGATGCCTCGGGTGGTGCTGCAGGGCTGCCTATGTCGGATGCACATACTACACTCCCTGTACATGTTTGAAAGCAGGTTGTGTCATGTTAGGCATCCCTTTTACTATATGAGTGAGTCAGAGAGGGGTATCATTCCCAGGGTTCCTACTGAGTCAGTGTATGTGCTACGCGTTGCCTCTTTGCCAAGGCCAGGGCATACTGGGCACGCCTCCTTCTGCCTACTGGGGCAGGCTCAGGTTGTTCCTCCTCCGAGTCACGCTCTGCCTGTGATGGCCTTGGCAATGGTGGGGGGCTGTTTGGCCCAGCCCTATGCTGGTCCTGCTGCAGCGGTTTTCGCAGTATCATATTATGTAGCATAGCACATACCATGACAATTTGGTTACTTGTAGTTGGTGAGTACTGCAAGTCTCCACCAGATGTGTCCAGGCACCGGAACCATGACTTGAGCAGCCCAAACACATGCTCTATTACATTTCGGGTTTGTGCATGTGCCTCATTATGGTGTTCTTGTTTAGGTGTGTGTGCATTTCGGATGGGTGTCATCAGCCATGGCTCCAGTGCATATCCAGCATCCCCCACTAAGTGTCCATGTGGGATGTCCCCATTGGCAAATGTCTGGTACAGCTGTGTCAGATGCCAGATATGGGAATCATGGTAGCTTCAAGGGCAGACAGCCCACACATTCGTTATTATACCCTGGGCATCACACATGTCCTGGCAGTTGATGGAGGGGAAGCCCTTGCGGTTAATGTAGACCCTACCCTGCTCACCAGCTGGTGCCTTGATGCATATATGCGTGCATTCTATTGCACCCACTACCTCAGGGTATTCCGCTATTTGCTGGAAGAGTCGCATATTGCTGGCCAATGCCTCATGGGAATTGGGGAAATATACATGATCTCTGATATGTGTTTACGGCATCCAGGAACTGGTGCAGTACCCTGGATGCTGATGCCTGTGAGATCCCCATCATATCACCAGTTGGTCTCCGGAAGGTACCTGTTGCTAGTATTCTTAGGCCAACACATACCTTGGTTTCCACTGGGATGGGTTCCCCGCTGTTGGTTCTGTGTGT
>NW_025061223.1:0-9607 GCF_019279795.1 Protopterus annectens | reverse complement strand
ATGGTGGTAATTTTGTCTTTAGGTCATTGGCTTAAAAAAAGGCACTTATAGAGGTGGCAAGAGCCTTGGCAGTATCCGGAATCCCTGGGGTGACGGAGGTGCAGGCCATCTCTGGTCAGTCATGTCATCCTAGGCAGGTGGCAGACACTGAATCCCCTTAGTTTTAGCAAGGCTTGTAAAACCAGCCGCACTGTTGAAGTCAATCATTTTCTGCTTGTACTGTAGTATCATTCTGTGTGATGGTAGGATGGTACTCAGAGCTAGAAATTGATACCTGCCTGGGCTGGCAAAGACTCAGAAGAGCTCCACTATGTCTCTTTTCATGTTGTCCAGGGAGGTACGTCTCAATATCATTTCCACCAACATGGTTTACAATGACAGTCGGGTGACAAAATTGTACCTGTTGTGGCGTGACTAAGCTACATGCATTATGTGGCGGATCCAGCACCCAACAGGCAGCATGGAGCTTGTAACTTTCTCCTTATTCATCCTAGTAGAGTAGGTAACAAGGCAGTATGCCTTACTATTGAGTCACCTATGACTAGTGTATTGGTTAAGTTGTTTTGCATTATATGGGCTTTGGTTGAGTGGCACGGCTTTAATGTGAAGCTATGTGTCTCTTGGTTTGTGCAAAGGATGTGGTGGTTGTTTGGCGCTTCTGCCTCGGAGGCCTTAGCGCGTTTAGGCAGATTAGGTGGATTGTAATGACAGAAGTTTGACTGGATTACATGGATTTAAAATTTTCGAAATGCGCAATTCTTTTTCATTATTGTATCATACGTTTTGTTTCGTTGCTTACTGAAAAACATTCAAAACTATTAAATTTATAACACACTCTAACAAGTGGTGCTGTATTTTACATGTGAAATTTAATTTAATACAGTCAGGAAGGTGAATCAAAGAACCCATATGTGTATGCATGGCCTAAAAAATGTGAGCAAGGAGCCTATGTTTTGTAAATTTTTATTTCTTTTGGCATTTGTTGACCAAGAGTAGCCCGAATGAGCTATTATCCTTTTTTCTGCAGCAGAGGTATGAGGAGAAAAGTTCTGGACAATTACACATATTAAAATAGGAATGTTACAGTAAGTAGAATAGGGTCAATATGAGTAAGCTAGGGTAAGACTAAAGAGTCTGTGTTTACTAAGGTCTGTGGGTGGGCTATCCTTGTGTAACAACATTACAATGACTGTTTTCTCATGCTGATCAATATGTGTATCACCTTTAAATGATACCAGAAACTAAGCCAATTAAAGTCAGTCATCTTTTCTTCTTCATATATTGTGGATTCATCCTTGGAGAAGGTCAAATGCTGCTTAATGCAAAACTCATGCCAGCCTAGGGGACTACAGATTCTGAGAGGTCCGCGAATGTCCCACTTCACATGCCTAGGGAGGTACATCTCAGGTCATTTACTACATACATGCCGGACTATGACTGACTCATACTGGTGAAATGGACATCAGTGTATGCCTCCTGTGACATGCCTGATTTAGGAGTTGGAAATATAGAAGCTGGCGTTTCTGAGATGTGAAGGCTGTATGGGCTGATGTGAAGCGTTGTTTTGAAAGCATGAATTCCAAGGGTTGTTGAGGAGTTAATTATGTGCACTTCACCAAGGAGTGCCTTTGGGGTTAAGGTAGATTACATTTAAATGCCTTATCATATATGGGTCTATGTTTCTGCTTTGAATTGGGTGTGTCGGTGCAGTGGGTATACTACTGACAACCTTATTGGACATTAGGAATGATTTTTATGTGAGATCTTTCAAATCCAGTGATATTGTGTAATAAATTGATCTGTTGCATACCATATCAATTTGTTTAATAATTAATCTGGTTGTCTGCAAAATATGAGGCAGTTTCTACATTGGCTCAGGATGCCCATATCCACCGAGGCTAGTAACAAGAGGTAGTTGGGAAAGTTCATATACATGGCAACAGACCCTTTTAATAATTAGTGCAGTTGGTGAAATTTTGTTTGTTTTGTTGAGTGCACTCCATTTTTTTTAATTGTAAAACAGTTTTTGCAAAGGGACTACAATAAACATTTTTTTTTTCTGTAACATGTTGGAGCCAGACAAAAGGGA
Source organism: Protopterus annectens (assembly GCF_019279795.1). Lineage (NCBI taxonomy): Eukaryota > Metazoa > Chordata > Ceratodontiformes > Protopteridae > Protopterus > Protopterus annectens. Next base: position 7,518 of record NW_025061223.1, on the reverse strand, counting down.
AAAAGTGGCCCATTCCTCTAAAAGTGGGAAATAGCTGCATATGTGTTAGCAATACAGCCTGTGTGTACATATGTGTCATGTCTTTCAACTTTACCTCAGAAGTCTGGACAGAGAAAAATATTTAAGAAAGGTACTCTTAGTGGGTGCTTTCTTCACTCAAAATAATTTCCAGATTTAGGAGGATGAAACAAAAGTTTGAGAACAAATTGGATGTAAGCTACCCCAAATTTGGCAGAGCGGTGTGTGTGTGTAGGTGTGTGTTATTATTGTGTGTGTGTGTGTGTGTGTGTGTGTGTTTTACACCTTTATGGTTAACAATGACTGCAAATAATTTTTGGATTTAATTAATTAAACACACACACACACACACACAAACACACACACACACACACACACACACATAAATGAGGATACTTAGTTGCGTAAAAAGTCTTCACAACAAGATGGAGAAGGTTACTACTGTCATGTTATCTTCACAGAAACCCAGCTGTGGAACCCCACTCCACCCCCACTGGCAGGCATTTTGTGTTGTAAACAGTGGTGATGGTAGAGAAAACATATAATGATGTACTAATACCTTGTGTTTGTACTGTACAGGGACAAGTTTGCACACATTTAAAGATACCACTTGTGAATGTTCTTTATTTAATGAGATTACTTAGTAACACTGACGCCTATGCTGAGGCAAAATTGGGTACTGATATGTTTTGTTAGAAAGTGAGGTGGGAGTAGGGATAACTTGTATGATTTACCCAGGGGTAGTGGTGGGAGTAGGGATAACTTGAAGGATTTACCCAGGGCAGAGCAAGATCATATCCATAAGTGGGATGAGTAGGACTTAAGAAGGTTCTTGGTTATGTATGCTATCTAGTGATCGGATATCTAGAGGAAGGGTATTCCAGCCAGAAACTTGTAGTCTATTGGCCATTTTGGGCCAATTCCTAGCTCTTTTCAACCCCCTGCTATAAAGCCCGCTATGATTTACCGAGTTGCCCATAGAGCACCATCGGTGGCAGCCGTTAAACAAGGTTAAACTATTTCTGGTCCAAAGTCTGATCTTCAATTTTTCTCTTAGAACTTCTACTTGCACCTAAACAGTCTATTCTCTATCTTAAAAGCTCAGCACTTGCTCCTAAAGCATTTTTATATAGGTAAAGTACTTGTATACTAAACAAAGTACTACATTAGCCTAGAATCCCCTTGAGTACCCATTTCCCTATAGGTCCCTTCTGACCAGTGCTGGCTACACAGCAAACTTTTTCACTTTTTCTAGCATGTCAAGGGTCAGTTGCTGGGCCTCTCCTGTTCAGCTGGTGAATCTACATCTTGAGGCAATGTTACAATTGCCTCATGTACACAGACAACCCACTCCTTCTCCCACAAAACACAAATACATGTGAGAGGAGAGGGATGCAACTATATAGCCAAACTGGAGGCTGAGCCTCAACTCAGGACTGGCAAGACCAGACAGGAGGAGAAGGAAACCACGCACACCACAAACCCAGTTTCACATAGAACTATCACAACTGCAAAACAAACACATAAACACACAAAGACATACTGGAGGCACTGATCAAAAATCTACCAAAACTACAGACGCCTCCAAAGCAGACACCCAAGCAACTGCCACCTCAAGACATAAGACATGCAACACATAGTTCTCCAAAGTCAGTGTAAGCAACAGTCACAGCCCTTAAGGCCAAACACAATGCCAGACACACTCGTTATAGGTGACTCCATAGTCAGACACACTGACGTCCCACCACCAGACTGAACAAGGAAAAGATCACAGTAAGCTGCCTGTCAGGCCAGAATCTGCCACATAACACAAGCACTCAGGTCACCCACAGCAAGTACAAGTATGACTCAGTCATTGTCCATGCCGGTGTGAACGACCTGAGACGTGCCTCCTGACCATATGAAAGAGACATAGAGGAGCTCTCAGATTATGTAGCCCAGGGTATGACCCTGACCCTGAGCAGTATCCTACCCTCCCCTCACCAAGAATGATGCCACAATACAGAGACAAATGATCAGCTTAATAACTGGCTTAATTACTGGTGTCATTCTAAGGGGATCCAATGTCTGTCTGCCTGGGATGACATGCTGACAAGCCACGCTGCTCGGGCAAGGGACGGCTTGCACCTGTCACCCTGGGCTTCCCGGATATTGGCAAAGGCTCTGCCAATTCCATAGTGCCTTTTTAGGCAAGGCTCAAATGATAAACCTACCGCCTAGAAAACAAAATGGAGAAAACTAAGGGTAATACTGCTCAATGCCAGAAGTCTAAACCTCAAGATGCACGTCGAAGCCCTCCTCAGTATGGAGAACATGATGTCTGTGCCAGGACTGAAACTTAGTTCAAGGCTCCTGAGAGCACCCCAGCACTATCAGGTTATACCTCATATCATGCCCGCCCCAAAATCCGGACCGAACCACAAAAGGAGGGGGGAGTATCCATATTCATAAAGGATACCCACACCTCCAGGTTAGTGGCAACGCACAAAGCATCGGAGACCATCCAGGTGCAATTAACCATAGGTAAACTGCCCTACAGTTTGTAGCATGCTACAGACCACCTTCTCAAACTCAGGAAACCCACACAGCCTTCCTGAAGACACTGGAGAGTATGAATGTCTCTCCAAACACCATCATATTGGGTGACTTCAACTACCCAAACATAGACTGGGAACATTACTCAAGCCCCAACACCCTAGCCCAAAGGTTCCTGGAGTTCATAAACTCAAATGCTATGGAACAACTAGTCACCATTCCCACAAGAGGAGAAAATATACTAGACCTGATCATCACAAACATGGGTCAAAATGCTCCACACGGAAGTATATCCCTCATTGGTGAGATCAGACCATAAATTAATCTCACTGGAGATCCACATCCCCCCACCCCCAGCAAAAAGACCACAGTGAAGAACTCTCAAAAGCAAATCACACTTCTTAAGACTGAGTGGTATCCTTCAAGGCCCCGAGCCAGTGGAAACCACAACCCACGCTGCTTTCCAGAAACCCTTACAAATGCCTCTCTACGAGCATCTCCAGGAATGTATGGATCAAGCAACCTAATAAAATCAAGACCCTTTTCCACCAAAGGCAGGTGCCCGGTCTGGTGGACCCCAGCCATAAACAAACTCTACAACAAGAGGAGAAAGCTACTACATGACAGAGCAAAATCCCTAAAAGGGAAGGCATCTCTGATCAATACTAGCAAAAACTACGATCACGCATAAAATCATCCAAGGCCAACTTTGAGAGAAAAATCGCTAATGACACAAAAGACAATCATAAGGCCTTCTTTAGCTATGTTAGAAACCTGGGTGGAAACTCCCAGATATGCTCAGAATTAGTCCAAAATGATAAAAAATCACTGAACCCACAGACATTGCCAACATACTGGCAGACAGGTTCAGTGCAAATTTCTCCTCCCCAAAAGGAGAAATATCTATCCCACCAGAGTCTAGCCTCCCAAACATCTCAGATGCCCAGGTGAGAGCTGCTCTTCAAAGCAAAAACACAGCATCAATGGGACCGGACGGTGTCCCCGGCTGTGTGCTACACGAACTCAATGAGGAACTAAACCCACACATAAGGCTGCTGTTTAATCTTAGCCTTACCACAGGATACGCACTCCAAAGAATGGCGATGGCAACTGTGGACCCACTCCACAAAGGCGGTGCTTCTACAGACCCTGGAAATTACCGCCCCATAAGCTTGATGAGCCTTGTCTGCAAAGCTATGGAGAGGATCATAATGGAACCCATATAACAAAGACAATGGGGACCTACAGACACTGGATCCTACCCAATTTGGCTTTGTCAAGGGCAGATCCTGCCTCTTGAACTTATTCACTTTTCAAACAGTCACTAAGGCCATTGATGAGGGTAAGGCAGTTCACACAGCCTACCTTGACCTAGCAAAAGCGTTGACACAATACCCCACCGGGCATCATAGAAAAGCTCACCAGCTTAGATGTAAACCCATATGTCACAAGATGGGTTGCAAACTGCTCAAGGACAGAACACACAGGGTTAGAGTTGCTGGTGCCATGTCAGACTCTAAGCTGTCCGAGCGTGTCCCAAGGCTCAGTCCTGGGCCCCTCTGTTCGGCATTTATTTTTCTGAAGTGCAGGCAAACATAGGGGATTGTGGCTGACAAACTTTGCAGATGACTGCAAACTGGGCACCATAATTGACACTCCATCAGACACAGACATCCTCCAGAGAGGTCTCATAGAAATGGATAACTGGTGCCAGAGCCATGGCCTTAAGCTAAATGCCAAAAAATGTATAGTCATACCCTTTGGGAAAAACAAGGTAACCCCTAGTACCACATAGGTGGTAATCCATTAAACACGGAAGAAGTTATCAGGGACCTGGGGACCCAAGTTGACAGTAACCTCTCTTTTTGACACTCACATTGCCAAAGTGGTTAGGAAGACCTTCTACATTGCCCACCTGATCATGAAGGGATTCACATCCAGATCAGGAGAGGTCATTGTACCCCTGTACTCTTCACTTATCAGACCAATGATTGAGTACAACGCCCCATTCGGAATGTACCTTACCTGACACCTGCAGCAGTTGGCAAGACCCCAAAAGTTCCTCACCAAAAGGATAAAAGGGCTCAAACATATGTCATACCATGCCCGACTGAAGAAACTCCAGCTCTATTCAGTCGCATACCGCCTGCTCAGAGGTGATCTGTGCCTGACATACAAGGCCATGTCCAACCCGGAATTAATGGACATGCTCCACCTCAAAAATCCAAATCCACCAGAGCCACGAGCAAGAGACTTAAACCTCAACACGGATATAAATAGGACGTGCTGGAGGGACAGATTCATCACCCAGAGACTCCCTACACTATGGAACAGAATCCCAGTCCATGTGAGGCAGAGCCCCTCACTGACTCTGTTCAAGAGAAATCTTAACGAGTGGATGGGAGATCGTAGGTTTACCCCGGGAATCATCTCTGTGTCACTACTGGACAGAGGCACAGCAAACTAATGGGTATAGTATTCTCATCCTAAGGGGTGGTGAAAGCCACACACACTCTGGCTAGGCTTATAAATGCCTTAGGGCAGATAGCCTAGTATGAACCTATGAACCTATGAACCATGTTCTTGCAACAGTAGTAGTGTACAGGGAGTCCCCATAGTAATATTTACTTCTAGAAAGTTCGACCAATGCTTTGTTGGTACTTCTTAATGGACAACTGTTGGTATAGTAGTGTAGAAGTCCTTGTACGGCTGTTTTTTTTTGGGGGGGGGGGTGATAAAGGATTTGTTGGGCTATTATAGGTTGGTTGCAGATTAACAGGTTTGTTACTTCTAGCCAGGATAGCTTTTTAAGGGACTGGCAATAGTGGGATCTGTAGGATGAGTTGGTGGCAAATTTTGCTATTTTGTTGTAGCAGATAGTTTGTTAAGCTCACTTTTACTTATGTTGGTTAGTACTGGGGAGGCATAGAGTGTGTAGAGTAGTTGGGTTCTAGCAATGGTGACTTTACTATTTGAGACTAGGTATTTTTTTGAATCTCTAGAGGAAATTAATTATTTGTAAACTTTTGTGATGGTTTTACATGTTTGTCAGTTTAATATTGTTGTCTATAATTACACCTAATAGTTTAGTTTGAGTGATGGTGTGATGGGGTACTGTTAGATGATATTATTTTAAATGTGGGAATTAGGTCAGCAACTTTACAAGGATGGAATAGCATTAGTTGTTTGTTTTTTTTTTTTGGGGGGGGGGGGTTGAGTATAAGTTGTGAGTCAGCCAGATGTCTACTGCTGTAAAGGATACTTGGGTGATTTGCTGTAATTGCTGAAGTGATGGAGCAGAGCAGATTAAGGTTAAATCATCAAAATATCGGACCAGGTTGGTATGGCGGGTGACTTTATGTGGGTTGTTGTTAAATGATAAAGAGAAGGGGTCCAAGGACGTATCCCTGAGGAACACCTAAGTTTACAGGAAGTAGCGAGGAGAGGGTGTTATCCCATTTAACAGCTTGTTGAGAATTTTTGAACCATGATAATGTGGAGCTGTGGAGATTAAGTTCAGAGAGTACAGTTATTAGTTGGGACTGAGAAACTGTATCAATGGCTTTGTAGAGCTCCAAGAAGATGGTAGAGACAAGATTTCCTTTGTTCCATTGTTGATTTACGAAATTAGTGAAGCTGATAAGGGCAGTAGTAGTACTATGATTGGGGTAGAAACCATGTTGAGTTGGAGTCAGGAGATTGTTAGTTAGCAAGTAGTTTAGTATTTGGGAATCAATACCCATCAAGGATTTTGATAGGGGATAGTGTGGCAATTAGGCAATAGTTTGATAATTCAGATGACTGATAACTTTTAGTATTGGTATAATATGAGAGATTTTACAGAGGGTTGGAATATGTTCAGTGATTGACCTATTTATTAATATGGAAATGGGGTATGAGATTGTATTGGCTGCAATCTTGAGGTATTCATCTAGAAGTCTATCAGCCACAAGGGTAGTGGGTTTTAGTTTTCTCCGGTATTTATATATTGTGTTGGTTTGGACTGGATGAAGGGAGAAGCAGTTTTTTTTTTCAATTGTAGGGGTCTGGAAGTTTGTGTGAGTAACAGGAGGGCTGTTAGTAATCAAAGTTTGAATGGAGTTGGTAAAGTAGTCATTAAACTGAATTGCAATGTTACTAGTCAATGTGTCAGTATTGAGGGGTGGGGTAGTGGTTTTCCCTGTTTGAAGTATTTTATTGATGGCTGCCCAACAATTTTAGACAGTTTTGTCTCTTCTGTTTGCCTGAACATGAGAGTAGTGTTTTTTTCTTGTCTAGTCTTTGTTTTTTGGACCTGGAATTTTATTTCAGAAGTTCAAGGTAGTTTTATCTATTTTGCTGGTTTTGTTTTTGATGCCGCATTCCTGGGCCCTATCATTCTCTGTTTTAGAATAGTCTAGTATTTTTAGTAAACCAGGGTGCATAGTTGTATTTTTTTCTTATTGTTCTAGGTGGGAGTGTTGGTTGAGGCTGTTTGTGGAAAGTAAAAATCAAACTCAAATTTACCAAAACCAGCTTTGGTATCCCAGGGGAGGAATAAGAGGGTGACCAGTTGCAGTGAATAGTGCAGCTTATGAGATCTTTCAATTTGGAAGTTCTTTGTACAATGTATTGTTGTTGCAGAGATGTGTTTTTATAGAGTTTAATTTCACAGTGACTGCACGAATGTATGGTGGCAGTGGTCACTAAGTCTGTCAGGTAGTGTGCCAGAGTTACAGAGTTGGGAAAGGTAATCTGATAAGGATACAGTCTAAAATAGACTCCTTTTTAGAGGTAATTGTCAATTCTGTGTAGAGGTGTATGGGATTAGTTGGAAGGAAGCCATGTAGAATTTACAGAGAAAGGGGATGTGGGAGATATGGACCAGTCAATATTTAAGTTACCTAATATGAGTATTTCTGAGGGAGGGCTTACTTATGATCAGTGGTGCCCCCTGACAATATTGTTCAGGGAGTTTGCCAAATT
>NW_025061222.1:0-7031 GCF_019279795.1 Protopterus annectens | reverse complement strand
TGTATTTTTAAAAATTTTTTTTTAATTAAAAAAATTTTTTTTTAAATTTTGGGAAAATTTTTTTATTAAAAAATTTTTAATTTAAAAAATATTTCTTTTTAAAAATTTTTTTAAGAAATCTTTTTTAATTTAAATATATCTACTTTTTATGTATTAATCTTTATTTTGATGATTAGGACATTGTTGTTTTAAATGAATTGTAAGTTGCTAAAATATTTTGCATGTTTTAAACTTACTTTTGTAAGTCAATGTTTATGAATTGCTTAACTACTGCTCAAAATACTTTGTTCTATGTATTATCATCTTTACTTTTGGTATGTAGTTAAGGATCATTTTGTATGTAATTAATGAAATTGTAAGTACTGCTCAAAATGCACTTTGTTCATATGTATTTAGCATCTTTGCTTTTGTATGTAGATAAGGATCATTTTGTATGTAATTAATGAAATTGTAAGTACTGCTCAAAATATACTTCTATGTATTAACATATTTACTTTTTGTATGTAGTTAAGGATCATTTGTATGTAATTAATGAAATTGTAAATTACCTCAAAATACTTTGTTCTGTGTGTTAACATCTTTACTTTTGTATGTAGTTAAGTATCATTTGTATGTTATTAATGAAATTGTAAATTACTGCTCAAATACTTTGTTCTATGTATTAACATATTTACTTTTATATGTAGTTAAGGATCATTTGTATGTAATTAAATATAAGTGTAAGTACTGCTCAAAATACTTTATTCTATGTATTAACATTTTACTTTTATTGTAGTTAAGGATCATTTCTATGTAATTAATGAAGTGTAATTACTGCTCAAAATGCTTTGTTCTATGTATTAACATCTTTACTTTTTGTTTGTAGTTAAGGATCATTTGTATGTAATTAATGAAATTGTAAGTGCTATTAAAAATACTTTGTTCTGTGTATTAACATCTTTACTTTTGTATGTAGTTAGGATCATTTGTATGTAATTGATGAGTGTAAAGGAGTACTGCTCAAAATACTTTCTTCTATGTATTAACATTTTTTACTTTGCAATATGTAGTTAGGATCGTTGTATGCAATTAATGTAATTGTAAGTACTGCTCAAATACTCTTCTATGTATTAACATCTTTACTTTTGTATGTAGTTTAAGGATCATTTTATGTAATTAGTATTATTATGTAAGTACTATAAATCTTTTCTTCTAATAATATTAACATCTTTACTTTTTGGCAATGTAGTTAAGGATCATTTGTATGTAATTAATGAGGGGTACAGTACTGCTCAAAATACTTTTTCTTCTATGTATTAACATTTTACTTTTGTATGTAGTTAAGGATAATAATTTGTGGCCCTATAATGAAATTGTAAGTGCACTGCTCAAAATATTTTCTTCTATGTATTAACATATTTAGTTTGTATGTAGTTAGGATCATTTGTGTGTGTAATTAATGAAATTGTAATTACTGCTCAAAATACTTTCTTCTATGTATTAACATCTTTACTTTTTTGTGTGTAGTTGTTAAGGATCATTTGTGTGTAATTAATGAAATTGTAAATGCTGCTCAAAATGCTTTACTATTCTATGTATTAACATTTTACTTTTTGTATGTAGTTAAGGATCATTTGTATGTAATTAATGGAAATTGTAAGTACTAAAATACTTTGTTCTATGTATTAGCATCTTTATTTTTGTGTCTTAGTTAGGATCGTTTGTATGTAATTAATGAAATTATGAAATTTTCTCAAAATACTGCATTTCTATATATGTATCACTATACTTTTGTAGTTAAGGATCATTTGTATGTAATTAAAAATTGTAAGTACTGCTCAAATGCTTTGTTCTATGTGTTAACATCTTTACTTTGTATGTAGTCAAGGGATCATTTGTATGTTGTTGTGTCTTTTGGCTTTTCCAGGTTAGGGATCACAACAGCGGAGACTCCAATTACACTCTAATGGCAGCAATGGTTTTACGTGCCAGAGTTGCCAGCTCTGATGCACAACCTTCAATGAAGAGTGCACAGTCATACGGAGTCTCACAGAAGAGCAGCTCTAGCTGAGAATCCAGACATGATAGATCTTACTGTGAGGCGACAAGCAGCTACTGCAGCACCAATGGAATTGTAACTACTGCTCAAAATACTTTGTTCTGTATTAACATCTTTACTTTTGTATATGTAGTCAGGATCATTTCTATGTAATTAATGAAATTGTAAGTACTGCTCAAAATATACTTTGTTCTATGTGTTAACATCTTTACTTTTGTATGTAGTTAAGGAATCATTTGTATGTAATTAATGGTATAGGTACTCAAAATACTTTGTTCTATGTATTAACATCTTTACTTTTATGTGTAGTTAGGGATCATTTTGTATGTAATTAATGAAATTGTAAATTACTGCTCAAAATACTTTATTCTATGTATTAGCATTTTTACTTTTGTATGTAGTTAAGGATCATTTCTGTAATTAAAGAATTGTAAGTACTGCTCAAAATACTTTTGTTCTATGTATTAACATCTTTACTTTTGTGTAAGCAGTTAATGATCATTTGTATGTAATTAATGAGAAATTGTAATTACTGCTCAAAATACTTTTGTTCTATGTGTTAGATCTTTACTTTTGTATGTAGTTAAGGATCATTTTGTATGTAATTAATGAAATTGTAAGTACTGCTCAAAATACTTTGTTCTATGTATTAACATCTTTACTTTTGTATGTAGTTAAGGATCATTTGTATGTAATTAATGAAATTGTAGGTGCTGCTCAAAATACTTTGTTCTATGTATTAACATCTTTACTTTTATGTAATTACTGTGAGCTTTGCTCCTGGGCCTTCTGAAAATGGGCTCTTTCGTGATGGACTTTCCTGGTTAACAAATGCAATCAATAGATAAATAAATAAATAAATAACTCTGAACAATTTTATACTATCATTCCTTAAATTCTTCTTTTTTAACAAGTAGGTGGAAACACCAGTGTTTCACCTTTACTCCGATACCCTGCTTTACCTTGAAGTAATTGTGCATGATCTTAAATCGTTTATTGGATGTTTATCAATGTTCTCCAATTAAATGCACATGTTCCTGTGAGAGGAAATGTAGGATTTATCTCTAGCCTAGCCAGATCGGCTTGCACCTTGTGGAATATGTAAAATTATCTCTGAGTTCCTACTACTGATTTCCTTATCTTCGCTTACCAAATGTTTTCCTTAACTTTTGTTCAAGAAATCATCCTCTTTATTTACATTTTCCTTCTAGGCACCCACAGATACATCTTCATTGCTGCAAATCAAATTTTAGTCCCCACTATAAGTAACTATTCCTGATAAGCTAATTATTTCTCCCAATTTTATGTTCCATGATAGCAGTTTTAGCTGGGATATAAATGCATGCCAGCATAATCCTCATCCCTTGCCAGTAGCCCCTTACTACCACAAATCTGTCATTATTATCTTTTTTCCCTCTTCTACAACTTTTAGGGCAGCTCTACCAATTAGTATAAGTACTAACATTTTATTGTTCATAGGTTCATAGGTTGGTACTAGGCTATCAGCCCTAGGGCCTATACAAGCCTAGCCATAACAATCCCCTGGCTATTTCTTCCCACATTATTTACTTTCCTGGACCCCTGTCTAGCAGGGCGACTGATATGATCCCTGGGGTGAATTTCCTTTCTCCCATCCAATTGTCAAGGTTCCTCTTGAAGAGGTCCAAAGAGGCACTCTGCTTGACATGTATGGCCAGTGTCCAGAGTCTGGGGAGTCTCTGCGTTAGGACCTATCCACTAAGCTTGTCAGTGCACAGTGTGATGAAGCCAAAGGTTTTAGTCCCTGGGAGCGTGTAGCTCTGAGGGATTGGGATTTCTTTAAGTGTAGCATGTCCAACAGCTCTGGGTTTGACATGGCCTTATGTTAAGCAGAGATGCGCCTCTGAGTGACGATATCGACAAGAGTATAAGCTGGAGTTTTAAGGCGACCAGCATAGGGCATCTGCTTTAGGCCTGTGATTCTTTTAGTGAGGGCTATTTCTGAGGCCTTTCAGTTCTTACAGATGTGAGGAGTTACATACCAAATGGGGAGTTGTGCTCTATAATGGAGTCCTAATAAGGGGATGAGTACAGTGGGACAATAGCCTCCTTTTTCCTGGATAGAAAAAGCCCTTCGTGATGAGGTGTGCCACATAGAAGGATTTCCTGACTGCTGTGGCGATGTGGTTGCTCGAGAAGGTGAGACCACTGTCCACCTGTGTCCCCTAGAGTCTCTTATCACACTTTCTGTGGTTTAGTGTACTGCCACCTATATGGTAATTCATGGATACATGTTTTCCCAAAGGGGATAACAATACATTTCTTGGTATTGAGCTTGGGCCCATGGCTCACGGCACCAAGCATCTGTTTCCTGTAAGGCCCTTTTGTGGCAAATTATCCACACATCATTTTGGGGATTCAATAATGGCTCCAGTTTTGCAGTCATCTGCAAACTTTGTTATCAAAGAGTCCTTTAGTGTTGACCTGTACTTCAGAGAAGTAGATGCCAAACAAGGCATTTAAGACTGAACCTGAGGGTATCACACTTGTCACTTCTCTGGAGCTGGATTTGAGTGAAGCACTTTTACAGTGTGGGTTCTATCAGTAAGCCATTTAGCAACCCATTGGGTGACATAAAAGTTAATACCACCCAACAGTAAGTTTATCTATGATTCCAGAGTGGAGGGATGGTGTCAAAGGCAGCAGCAAGGTCTAGATAGGCTGTATGGACCACCTTACCGTCATGGCTCTGGAGACTGATTCAAAAGTCAATCAGGTTCAGGGGAACAAAGATGGGCCCCTTCCCTACACAAGCAAGCTGGGTGGGGTCAGAGAGAGTGTTCGTTTGAAATTTTGCCAATGTAATACAGTTCCATAGCCTTGCAGATAAGGCTTGGCAGACTGATGGGGAACGGTAGTTTCAGGATCAAGGTGGATCCTTGTGAATTGGGACCAACTGTAGTTCTCGCCCTCAACTGAGTGGAGCAGCCTGAAACCTGAGTTGAGACTATGATTAAACATGACACTTAGGTGAGGTGCTAGTTCATATTGTAGTTCATGTGAAGTACACAGCCGGGATGTCATCTGGTCCCATGGATGCTGTATTCTTGGCTTTAGAGAGTGCATTTTGTACTTGTGTAGCGTTATTACTGGAATTTGGCAATTTTCAGTACTGAGATGGGCCATTTAGGGGGTGAGAGGGTGAAGTTGAAAGCAGATGATCTGCCAAGGATATTGGCAATATCCTTTGAATCAGTATATTTATTGCCATTCTGTTTAGCTCAGAGCAGATCCTGAGCATTGCCATTATAGATTCTTGATAGTTATAGAATGCTTTTGTGGATTTGTCTTTGGGAATCTTGGCAATTTATTTTCATAACTAGAGTTTGGAGGATTTTATAGAGGCATCAGTTTCTTACTGAGGCTAGTAAAGAGTTTTGCATCCTGGATTTTCCTCTTGCCTACCAAGTTTCTTCCTTTTGTTTGTAAAAGTGTGTTTATGGCAGGGAACCCTGAATTGGCTTCCTTTTTTTAGATAGAAGAGCATTTTGGTTCTATTTGGGATGCTTGATTCATGCATGGTGGATATTAGCACCATTACAGTCTTGTAGTGTAGGATTTCCAGCAGTTGAACTTTCAGTTCCCGTCTGCATAGGTGTCATGAAGTTTGTCACTTCTGACAGGTAACATGAAGTTGGCTTTGGAGAAGTTTTTTCATCGGGGTTTCTGTACTGGGGGTGGGGGTGGGATGTGGATGTTAGGGTGATTAGCTTATGGTCAGACCTGACTAGCAGGGAGTGACCATAGGTATGGAAACGTGATTTGCCATGTTGGTAATGACCAGGTCTAGGATGTGGAGCCCTGGTGGGCTATGGATAGTTAATCCAGGCGTTGGAATTTATGAATTCCAAGAACAGTTACACAAAGGTGTTGGGACATGAGTAGTTTTCCCAGTTAATGGCAGGGTAGTTAAAATCACCCAGAGTATTAGGGTGTTTGGTTCCTATCTTAATATTTTCCAGTATGTTTAAAATGTGTAGTGAAAGTCTTGGGGTATGGTGGGGGATCTGTAGCAAGCTACAATTTGGATTACAGTGATCTTACCTAGTGTTAGTTGCACTTGGAGAATTTCAGACACATTGTGTGTTGGCCAACTAGCCTGGTGGTGTAGATATCATGGTGAATATTGACCTCCTCCACCTTTAGTGTTTCGGTCCTGGTTTGGTGGCCGAAAGTGTAGTAGAGTAGCCTGGTATTGCAGGGTGCTCTGGGTGCCTTGAACCAGGTCTCAGTTACTGCACAGACTCTATCGATGTTTTCCATTTTTAGGAGTGCCTCGAAGTCCATTTTGAGGTTGAACTTCTAGCATTGAGTAGCATTACCTTCAGATTTTGCATGCTTGTACCTGTTACGGTGGTGGTTTTGTCCTTTAAGTTTGCCTAAAAAGGCACTATAGGTGTAAGAGCCTTAGCCAGTAACCTGAATCCCAGGGTGACAGGTGCAGACCATCTCTGGCAAAGCATCGTGGCCTGTCAATCATGTCATCCCAGGCAGACAGATACTGGATCCCCTTTCAATGACACCATAAGCTTAGCCAATTGTTGAAGTCAATCATTTTATCCTTATATTGTGGTATCATTCTGGGCAGGATGCTACTCAGGGCTAGGTCATACCTGCCTGGGCCACATGATCCGAGAGCTCTTCCATGTCTCTTTCATGTAGTCCAGGAGCGTCTCAAGTCATTCACTCCAACATGGACAATGACAGAGTCATATTTGTACTTGTTGTGGAGTGACTTGAGTGCATGTGTTATGTGGCAGATCCTGTCCCTGATATTCTGATGCATATCCATCCTGAAATCCTTTCTTTATCCAGTTCACATGCTCAATTATTTCTAAATGAGTCTCATGTAACATTGATATTCACACTCTGCATTTCTTAATATAATTAAATATTCTTGCCTTTTTGTCTATACCTTTGAGACCCTTCACATTTCAAGATAATATGGAAAGTG
>NW_025061221.1:0-10388 GCF_019279795.1 Protopterus annectens | reverse complement strand
ACACACTCTGGCTAGACTTATAAATGCCGGGCAGATAGCCTAGTATGAACCTATGAACCTATGAACCAGGAGTAAATAAGTCCATATCATCCACTATTACTCAAAGCTTATCTTTGTCAAGCGTGCCACTCATTTTAAATTTCCTTGGGAAATCCCAAGAATCCTAAAAGTAGATAGTCAATCACTTCGTTGGTAGATTTCAAAAATTCTGTCCTGTGATAGCAATGAATAAGTTACTACTATATTTTGCAGAAATAATAACTCTAAAAGAGGTTGTTGAACTGACTTGTGTACCTTTGGATACTGCCAAAGGTTCGCACAATGGCAGTATCAGTAAAATGTTGAAAATACAAAAAGTTGTATAGAGTCTTCGAAATAGCCCCTCTGCAGTGGGAATCTTCTAAAATAGTTGAATCTTCCATATTCACTATCTGTAAACTTTCATTGCGAGGCCATCTGATACCTTTCTGTGTCTGAAAAAATATCACGCTTAATTCATTAACATAGTCAGTGTTATTAAATAGAACAACCCCACCTCCTTTGTCCAGGCTTCATATAATCCTGATTTGAGTTTTCCTGCCTGAACTTATTCATTAAGGTGGAATTCAAGGTCCACATACATGTTAAAATTAAAATATTTTTTTTTACCTTCATAGTACTACTAGGTAAATTTTGAAAGTCACTTTTCACCTGCTTTATCAAATGCTTGAACTATAGGGTGTGAGAATGGGGGAGTTAAAGCATCTCTTTCTCTTAAACCCATCAGCCTGTTTATTGACCTCCTGTCTTTTAAATAGAATCCTGAAGTTTAACTTTCTTGTGTATAATTTCAACTCTGAAATGGCATCAACTATATCCACTTTAAAACTAGGCACATATTTTAAACCTTTCTTAAAAAATAGAAAAAAGAGTATTATTAACTTCAAACTCTGTGTAATTAAATATGTTAAATCCTTCATGTGTGTAACAGTTACCCACTACTGTAATACTAATCTCTGTAGCACTAGATTGTGTCATCTGTGGGTATTCCTGTATTCTCCCTTGTTCTTCCCTTTGTATGACTTGGGTTGGTTTTGAAACCCTAAAAAAGGCTTCTGTCTATTCTGGTTCACTAAACACTCTGATCTCCTTAAGGGGGGTAATTAGAGTCATAGTCATGATTATTATGTTCATAATTGTCGTCAAAAACATTGTTGTTATTGTAACTACTTTCCCCTGCTTGGGTCCATTATCTGACCCCCTCTCCCTTCTTAGAACTAACGATATACAGATTCATTTTATTTCAGTTGTAAAAGATTTACTTGGTAAAAGGGTAAAACTTGTTTCTTAGAATAATCTGCTTCATCCCTTAGAAGCTTCTTACTTTTTGTTTCAAAATTTACCTCCATTGTTTTCCCACTTTTTCAAAAATATTCTCATAATTAACAACATTTACACCAAACAGTAAATCATTCACCAATACCATCGTTTTAACACCTATAGTTCATTCAAGCCAGAAATTTTTAATATGAATTTTGTTGGTTTTTAATAATAAGTCCATAAAACTCTAAACCAAAGCGGATTTTCAAACATATCAAAAAAGTTCATCTACAATATTTACAGTCAATAGTAGTAGTCATTTCCATTTGGAAATTTGAAAATTCTTAACCCCTTGGGTACGATGCTTTTTCTTGTAACTCTCCTCTAAAAAGAAGGTTGTCACACTGTATGTTACGTACCTTAAACAAGAGGTTCTCAAAGTCTCTTAGGGAAGCGTTAAAAGTCTTATAGTCATGATGTTAGAAAAATCTATACATGCTGCTTAGAAAATATATTTACATACATGCTGCCTAGAAAAATATATTTACAATGTGGTACTTTCTTACTTAGGAAGATGTGTATTTAAACATTCAAACATATATATAAGTTGTGTGATCAAATATATAGAGAAATGTAGTAACTTTAGTTAGAAATAAATGTACTTAAATCCATAAAAGAGAGAACAAGAAGTTTGGAAAGTAGTATATAATGCATTTAATTCTGTCTTACTAAGAATAATAGTAGAAATAAACCTGCATATTATTGCTTGGAGAGCACAAGCTTCAGTGTAATCAGAAATTTGCCCTTGGCAGCTTCCAAACACAGCCTGGCTCATGTCTGCTTTCAAGTAAAAGAGATTATTTTGCAAAAGTTAGAAAATAATAAATCTGTTACGCATAGATGTCCTCTTTCCTGCACTCCCACCAGGAGAGTGGCCTTGTCAGCACTTTTATCTCTGATAGTCTTGCGCAGCTGAGAACTAGGAGAGACAAGAGAGGCATGCAAAGAAGACATACATCCCTATTGTATTCGAACTAATCAGAGAACCTTGAATTGGCTACATCCTCAGGAGGTCATCGTGACTGACCAGGTGTTTTACAAGGCTGTAACATTCTCATGGGAAAAGAGCTTCTTTTGAAAAACACAATGTCAGCACTTTTTTACTAAGTTACTATGATGTAAAGACCCTGTCACTGACCACGTCAGTGAGGTGAGCAAAGCTGATTGTAAATGTTATAAAATGCTTAGCAAACACTGTACACGAATAAACTAGTCAAATTCTATACAACTTTGTGTATGGTTTTTGCCTCCCTGAAAAATGTTACATTAGAGAGCTTTAAGATACTTAGGTTCTCCTGCACATTATTGTTTGTTATTGATTGACATTGTTTTTGAATAACTCAATGATTTTTACAGTCCGATTCTTTGAAATTTATTTAACATTTTTTGGTCAGCTAATCGTTGCGAATTCCCTTGGTAAGCTGCAGGTCACAGGAGGTGCATAAGTGCTTACTAATAAATCTACACTTGGAGAAGCTGCCGAAAAGAATGGTTCTTCTTAAAGGTGAAAAGACCTCCGACTGAATTGTTGTGTGTAAAGAGGCTGTCCACTTTCTGATCTGTGGCTGAAAGAAGCGGAGAGACTGGGCCCCAACTGGGAGAAACAATAAGAGCAGGAGGCTCAGGTAAGAAGAATTTGCCCTCTTTGTCTTTGTTTTTAGATCCCAGGGACCCAGGTTACACTGTCAATGCTATTGCTAAGGTTTGTGATAGCAGGGAGAGAGTCGAAGTATTGTATGCTTGAGTCATTAAGATCAGGGGCAATAACAGAAACCAAAGTAAACAGTCATTCTAGACACTACTGTGGATATGGGAAATAAGATACCACGTGGTACAAGAGAAGGGTTACGTAACAGTCTTTTTAAGAACACTTGGGAGAATCAGTGCTGCCTAAGAGATCCGCGAGATCCGCCCCTAACAGGATCAATGTGAGCATATGCAATTACAGTAAGCAAATAATGCTGAAGAGATATTTTTGCAAAATGTGTTAACAACTATAAAATTTGACTGAAGTAAACTAGATAAACTTTCACTAGTTAAACTCCTTAAACAAGCTTTGAAATCTGATGCAGGAAGGCGTCAGGCAAAAGAAAAACAGAAGCTTAAAAAATTCACAGGAAACATTTTTTGAACAACAGAGTGAAAAGGTCTAACAGACAGAATCTCTGAAAAATGAAAACTTAGAGCAGACTGGACTTGCATTAATTAAATGCATACAACGGAAATGAGACAGTGGAGATGGATATTATACTAGATTTTATTAAAATGCTTAAAATAACAATTAAAAAAAAATATATATATATATACATTTTTAAAAGGTTGCACATTGCCTCTGTTAGTAGTTTTTATTACAAGGCATATGATAAATCACTGAACAAGCAGGCTGCAAATACCTTGCTTGAAGTATGCTAGACGTACTGAAAGACACATATAATAGTAAAAAAGAGAAAAAAAAAAAAGCACAAAGTCTTCCCACTGCTGAAAATGACGGAGCTGAATATGTTGTATTACCAGTCGATTAAAAAGGCATCTAGCTAGGGACTATAAACAAAATAAAGAAAGCAATAACAGAAGAAAAGGAGATGTGGACTGACTATATGATAGTGATAATAACCAAAATCATCAGGAAAGGTTCAATAAACAAAAAAGAAAGTGTAGTGTAGTAGAGGAATAGAGGAGAGAGTACAAACAGATGCTTAGAGAATAAAAATCAAAATAAAATTTTAGATTTAGCATTGTTGAGCCGGAGCTCTACCTAGCAAATACAAAACCAGAAGTAACACTTCTGGTGGAGGAAAGAAAGGTCAAATTCCTGTGTATGTGACTCCAGGGCGTCACGGACTTTTGATACACCCCTCAAGTTACCAAAACATTTCTAAATCACCTGATTATATATTAGTAAAGCAGCAAATGGACAGCTATACAGGGAACCACTTTCCCATAATATAGCAATAACTTGACCCTGTTTCAGGTATGACTCAGAAAAAGTAAAATTGTAGTTTCTGCAAAAATATCGGTAAACTTACTGGGAAAAGACCTTGTGCAAGATATTTGGCATAGCAGTAAAAGTTCCTACCATGCACACGGGGGTATGGAAGCACAAGACAAATAGAGATGCTCTTGTGGTGTGATCAAGAGAGTGAAGCCTATTGGCCAATTGGTTTTGACAGCCAGGACCCTAGTTATGATTGGTCCAGGGCAGTAACCAAAGAACGATAAGCGTAGCCATCAGTAAAAGGTACCACTCCCTTGACACTTGATCAGCAGCAGCACTTGTTACATTGTATTACTCCCATACTATAGCAGCACACCAGGACCCTAATAAAAATATAAGTAAAAATCCTGCTGACAAATTAATGGCCTACAAAGCTTTATGCTGGGATACTGGGGGAAACAGTGTAGTAAGCTGTTCATTACCTCAAGAGTTCATGAGATTGTATAAGTCCAATAGACTGCCGCATGTCAGCTTGACCAAAAAAAACAAAAAGTTTTTAAATGGGCAGACTTAGAAAAAAAAGGTAACAAAATGGGAAAACAGACTGATTTAAAAATGTCAGAACAAGGGATATAAAAACAAAACTGAATTGGTTGAGCTACAGACACATACAGCTGTACACTTGCAATCTAGTAAGGACAGCTGATTAGCATTTTATTAAAAGAAAAAGAAAAGGCCTTGTGTAGCAAGGTTCAACAACTCTGTGGTCAACAGGCAAGTTAAATCATAAGGGCTTATTCAAGCAGCAGGACCAGTTACTGGATTACCCCCAAAGTCAGCTTTTAAACCACAGAAAAAAACAATACATTTTGGAAAAGAGAATGCAAAAGTAAAAATTAAAGCCTATAATAACTAGCATTACTCCAAAAAAGGAGTACTGGTAGAATCTCCTGATTCACCATGTGATACCACCCTATTTTCCTGTTAAAAAAAAAAAAAAAAGCAAGCGGGGAATGGCAAGGATGGGTACACAAGATTTATAAGCTGTAAATAATGCAGTAATACCTAAAGCACCCACGGTTTGCCAGACCCACATACCTGTGTTAAATGATTTTAAAAGCCACAACAGAGAAGTATTTTACTGTATGGTAGATATAAGCAATGCTTTCTTTTCAATACCTATACATCCTAATAGTCAATATTGGTTTTGCATTCACATTTCAGGGTAAAAGGTATACATACACTCGACTACCACAGGATATTGTGAGAGCCCAATAATATTTGCACAAAAAAATGGCTAGCAATCTGGCAGGGTCTACCCCACCAAAAGTAGTCAAATTTTTACTTTATGTAAATGACATCTTGCTAACAGCACCAAGCAGCAGTGCAGGGTTGAATACAGTAGCATTATTAAAATTTTAATAATACAAAGGACACAAAGTAAACTTAAAAGTAAGTTTACAACTTTGGGAAAAAAACACAGGTTAGATACCTGGGATATGTAATATTCAATAAAAGGGTAAAATACTAAGATGAGTGGGAAGAGAAAAGAGGAAAAAAGCAGCAATTTTGCAAGCACCCAAACCAACAACTAAAAAAGAAATAATGTCTTTCCCTAGGTACAAGCTAATTTTGTTTGGAACTGGGTGCCAAATTATTTCACAATGGAAAACAAAAGCAGAAATGGCTTTCTGCAGGTTGGAAGCAGTTAATAGCTTCTTCATTAGTTTTAAGACTTCCAAGTTATCACAAACGTTTTTTTTTTTAGACCATAGATTGTAAGCAATGGTACATGACATCAGTATTAAAGCAACAACATGGGGATAAGCAATGCCCCCATAGCTTACTATTCATCACAGTTAGACCCAGTGTGGTGCAATCTTTTGCCTCACTGTGTACAAGCAGTAGTGCAGCTTATGGCAATGGCAGTTACAGGCTTCAGCCTATCAATGGGTGTTATTCCACCCTCTCACATTGAGGAATGCACTCAATGCAGTTGCAATAATTCTGCCACAAAGAAAAAGAGTTGCATACCTTTCTCCTGCTAGACATCTTTCATTGTAGACCATATTCGCCTGCTGGAGTCAACCCTCATATAAACAGTTAGCTACCCCTAGAACAAGATCTTACAAATATGCCCTTGGATAATGCTGAGGGTGACATATTACGTAAATGGCTCATGCAGAAGGGGGTCCTACAGGGAAAAAAAATCTACAATTGGGGTATGCAGTGAGTTACAGACACTAAAAATTTAAAAGCACAAACTTTGCCACACAACTTGTACATGCTGCTCCAAGCTAGCAAGAACTGAAGTAATTTTGACAGGAGCATGTATTTTTAGTAAAAGGCAAAAAAAAGTAAACATATATATACTGATAATCAGTTATGCTTTTTCTACAGTGCATGTGTTTGCACAATAATAAAAAGAAAATAGAGGGGATAAAATTACATCCAGTAGAAAAACCACAATAATCATGCATGATTTATTTTGGAGCTATTAAAAATCTATTCAGTTGCTTACTACCAAAGTAGCTATTTGTAAATGTAATATGTAGCTCATACAAAACAACAGGATAAGATTTCAAAGGCGTAATGCACACGAGCTGAGTGCAGCTGCCACAAAAGGCAAGCAGCCTCAGACTCCAGAAACTTTATTTTTTTAATGAAAATTACAGCCCTTTGAGATTTTTAGATTTAGACATGTTAAAAAACAATGCAAATGCTTTACTACAACACGGCAGAAAAACAAAACTGGGTAAAACAAAGGTGCAATTTTTTAAAATGGACTGTACATTTCCAAAAGGGAAAAAAAAACAATATTACCGTCCTAATTTATTTAGAGATGCAGCTTTGTTGAAGACCATGGGCGAGCCATGTCTCTCCCAACAGGGGGATAATTACAGTTAGTAAATAAAATATTCCAAACATATGGATACATAAAATTATATAATAAATTTTTGTGCAGCTTGTCATACTTGTAACAAGCACCATGCACAAGGAGCATGTAAAAACAAGCAAGGGAGTTTCCCAACACCACCATATCATTCCATGCACTATTTGTTATGGACTTCATAGAAGTTGAATAAATGTGAAGAAAGAGAAATACTGTTTTAGTGATCATAGATATGTTTTCAAAATGGGTAGAAGCTTTTCCAACCAGGAGTCCAAATGCAGCGAAAACGAGTGGCAAAGGCCCTAGTAAAAGGAAATAATTCCTAGATTTGGCATACCCGGAAAAGAATCTATAGTGGCAATGGGACACATTTTCATCCAATCAGACAATTCAACAACTTGGGAGATTTTTTTTAGGATTTCCTTAAGGAATCCTACACAATGCTTACCACCCACAGTCCAGCAGGAACTGGTGGGGAAAGTACAATGGGATTTTAAAAAAAAAAACAAGTTAAGAAGAGTTAATGAGTGAGACTCAGAAGAATTGGA
Organism: Protopterus annectens; assembly: GCF_019279795.1. NCBI lineage: Eukaryota > Metazoa > Chordata > Ceratodontiformes > Protopteridae > Protopterus > Protopterus annectens. The sequence continues at coordinate 2,653 of NW_025061221.1, read as the reverse complement.
TTTGCTGTTTACCTCTAGCATTGCTGAGCATGAAAACAGTAACAAATGTAAAAGGGTTTAATCCCCTTTAAAGAGTAGTATTTGGAAGGGCATATTATGTGCCTCAGTTAAAAGCTCTCTCATGCACTGCAGGGCTGGAGGCTGACAGTTCACTAGCTAATTAAATAAAAGAAACTGTTATAAATAAATCTGTTTTGCAGTTTAACTCTTTTTTCAGACAAAAGAACTTTCCAGCTGAATAAAAACTTTGTGACACGATACACAAAGACAAAATGGCCAAGAAGTAAAAAGAAAACAAAAAGCAAGACAGCAACCAAGAACTTATTGCATAATTATTTTAACTGTGTATTTGTTAACTATAAGTTATGACAATTTTTCTCTTATTAGTGGTTTTTTCCCTGCACTCCAACCACACAAGTGAAAGTGAGAAGGCGTGATGAACTGTTTATGAACTGGCATCCAAATTTAACGTACCCTGGCCATGAAGCAAGTATGACTATGCACATTTCAAATTGCTGAGTTTGTACAGCTATCCAACAAAATATAATAGACTTTAACGTCCTCTGTCCCTCTGGGGATAAAATAAGACTGAAGTTTTTATGCAGAAACTGTGAGATCACAGGACAAAATTGCTTTATTTTTACCTGTTCACACAAAAGGAGTTGTGTCTCTACAAAAGTAATACCCTCAGGTGGGCTGGAGTAATGGTAATATAACAGTATCTTATAAATGTTACATTAAAAGTCAAAAGTGGGGGTATGTTGTAATACTAACCATGATTCATCTGAGTTCCATGAAAACATACATTAAATGCAGTATCTTGACAATCCAGTCTTAACTAAGCAATTGTCTATTAGAATAGAAAATGTTTCATGCAGGGATATACGTATCAATTATACCAAAGTAATGATTTTATTTGTGGGAAAAGGCATATAAATGGTTACCTGAGAATTGGTCCGGCAGTTGTTTTTGGGTTATCTGGTTTCAGCAATAAGACATACTGCAGAATTACCTTCTGGGTAAAATCTGACGTAAGGAAAACAGCCGAGAATCTGAAGGTCCAGTGAGAAGCCCTGTGAATCCAGTTGGTCGTCGAGGCGGTTGAAAAGACCATAATTCAGTAAAGACAAAAGTAAATTGACTCATATATAAACTTGGGCAACAGTGTTATATCAGGGCAGGAATGCCACCAGCCTATGGAGCAGTCAAATCGATCTGGGAGCTGAGGAAGCTGTCAAGGTCATGAGCAATGCAACTTTTTCCACCCCTAGGGTGGTATTAATGAACTGAATACAATAAAAACTGTTGTGCTACGTCAAGATAGCTCTTTACTTCACCCTAGCAGCAAGAGGTGGTACCACGAAGAAGAAAAATGCACAATAGCGTACATTCCAGACAACCAACATGAAATCAATGACCACCTAGGTAATTCAGCAAGTATCCTTATTGACTAAACCAGGCCCAAACCCACTGGCCGGACTTTCAGAATCTGTTTGGGGGTGGGGTTCCATCCTATTGAACATTCACAGTTGCAATTTTGTGGTACTATATAGTTGGAGCATGTCTGCTGCGGGATACCCTGTGTGAAAAAGTGGTTAAGACTTAGTTGATGTATCAGTAACTGAAACTATGTACCAAGATAGATTGAATTTGTTGATACCAAGTGAAAGTCTATCTAAAATATAAAACAAATGACTTACTTAGCTGAAAGAGTCCTTGAAGAAGAGCTAAGAAATAAAAATAATACTGTTTATGTTTCAAATAGCATTAAATGCGTGTGGGAGAATGTTGAAAAATCTATACATGCTGCTTAGAAAATATATTTACATACATGCAGCCTAGAAAAATATATTTACAATGTGTGCTTTCTTAGGAAGATGTGTATTTAAACATTCAAACATATATAAGTTATGTGATCAAATATAGAGAAATGTGTGCTTTAGTTAGAAATAAATGTGCTTAAATCCATAAAAGAGAACAAAAGTTTGGAAGAAGTAGTATATAATGCATTTAATTCTGTCTTACTAGAATAATAGTGAAATAAAACCTGCATATTGTTGCTTGAAGCTGGCTTTGCCGGTGTAATCAGAAATTTGACCTTGGCAGCTTGCAAGTACAGCCTGGCTCATGTCTTTCAAGTAAAGATTATTTGCAAAGGATTAGAAAATAATAAATCTGTTTGCATGGTGTCCTCTTTCCTGCCTCCACAGAGTAGCCTTGGCAGCACTATCTCTGATAGTGCGCAGCTAGAAGAACTAGGAGAGACAAGAGAGGCATTAAAGAAGACGCCATCTGTGTATTCGAACTAATCAGAGAACCTTGAATTGGCTACATCCTCAGGAGGTCATAAGTGACTGACCAGGTATTTGCAAGGCTGTAACATTCTCATGGGAAAAAAAGACTTCTTTGAAAAACACAATGTCAGCACTAAGTTACTATGATGTAAAGACCCTTACTCACGAGTGTGGGCAAAAGCTGATTGTAAATGTTATAAAATGGCAAACACTGTAATAAACTAGTCAAAATTCTATACAACTTTGTGTATGGTTTTGCCTCCTAATGTACATTAGAGCTTTAAGATACTTGAGTTCTCCTGCATTATTGTTTGTTATTGCATTGGTGAGGTTTTTTTGGGGCAAAAAAGCTAATAATT
>NW_025061220.1:0-11892 GCF_019279795.1 Protopterus annectens | reverse complement strand
TACCTGGAATTTTCACTTGAAGCAGTCTTGGGTCTGGGGGTGGGATCCCAGGGGGTTTGACAGTGCCAGGGTATAAAGATGCAGCCGCCATTTTCTCAGTCTTTTTGCCCGGCAAAAGCAGTTCGCAAGTGCCGGTCGGCCGACTCCTGAGAGTTTTGAATCAATTTTAGAACCAAAGTCTTCATTAAAGCTAAGTACCCCGTTGGGGAAACTTTTTTCTTGCTCCAGACCGATGTCAGAAAAAGTTAACAATTGTATTTCTTGTGGGAAGCAAATGCCTCATAAGGATTTTCACTCTTACTGTATTCCTTGCCTAGGCCCTGATCACAACGTTGCTAGCTGTCGGTTTTGTGCTAGATTTAACCAACGCACTATTAAGCGTTGGTTCGATTTTGCATTTCATTACTTTGGCCGAAGATTTAATTATATAATGCCGTCGGACCAGCCGACAACCGGAGTTTACAAAAAACGCAAGGAAAAGGATAGGCATCCGAGGTCCAAAACCGACGAGGCCTCTGCTAGGCCAGTCGGTTCCGGTTCTCTGAGGCGCGCAGCCCCTGGCCCCTACCTCAGAGCCACAGGCCGCTTCCGACTCCCACGTGGAGCCGACTGGGCCTCTGGAAACTCAAGGTATTGGACACTCTGAAATCATTCCCTCAGATGGGTCCGGAGCCGCTGAGCAGGCATCGGCTTCTGAGGGTGTCTTCAGACCTACACAACGTTACATTAAGCCATCTTCAGCTTCAAAGACAAAGAAACAAGTACAGCATTCTCCTGCTCAGACTTCCATGCCTAAAAACAGATGCTCAAAATGGCCGAAGACCTAGTTACTTTGATCAGGGGCTCCCATCCCCCTCCTGATAAGAGGCCTAGGCAAGAGACAGAGTATGATTCTTCTGATCAGGTTTCTATTTCTTCTGATTCCTTTTCTGAACAGGATTACTCCATGCTTCCCTATGAGGATTCTGATGCTGAAGAATCCATTCCTTCAGCTTCTCCTCCTGAGGATTATTCTTTTGGGGAAATCCTGCATACCCTGAGGGAGCATTTCCACTGGGAGAGCCAAGATTATTCTGAATCAAAGAAAAGGCTCAGGGACTTTTTGCTACTTCCTCAACACAGACCCCTTGCTATTCTACCTGTTCTGGACATTGTAGATGTATTTTCAGAGTCCGGCCTGTCCTCTGACTCTTTACCCCCTGCACCTGCTAAGCCAGACAGATACTACGGTGTCCCGGATTCTCATAAATTTCTTTATAAAAACCCTGCTGCTGACCCAGAAACTATATCTCAGGGTCCCAAAGGGGTCAAAGCTTCCACTGCAAAAAACCCTGTCCCCTCTGATAGGGATTGTAGGGCTCTAGACAGATGGGGGGAAAAAAGTCTACACTTCTGCTACCCCGGCTTGTAAGGGCTTTAAATTGTCAGTTTCATATGCTTAAATATCACCAATATTTAATGTCACTGCTTAAACAGAAATTGTTGACAAATACTGAATGTTCAGAGAACAAGGAATTGCAGGATTTATTGCATGCAGCTGAACAAGTGGGAAAGCATACTTTGCAATGTGGTTATGATTCACTGGAGGCCTCTTGCAGGGCCACTGTTACAGGTTCTGTTATTAGAAGGCATGCTTGGTTAAAGGAACAGAATCTGCCTGATCATGTTAAAGCAAAATTATTAGATGCACCATTACAGCATGATACTTTGTTTGGTACTAAAGCAGAAGAGGTGTTGAAAAAATGGAGGATAAAGCAAAATCCATGCAGACAGTCAAGGATTTCTTACAGGTACAGCCACCCAGGTTTAGCAGGAACTGGCCTTCTAAAAATTGGTCCTTTCCAGTGTCAGACAGGCCACAAAGAGGCAGATACAGGCCCCAGAGGCAGATCTCAGCCCCAAGGCTCATACAGGCCTAAACAATGGGGTGCTCCTACCTCCAAAGGTGGAGAAGACAAATCACAACCTTACAGGAAACAGTCCCAATGACTTTCCTCTACCAGATCCAAGCACTTTTTCTTTTGGCAGCCCCTTAGGGGAAAACTAGCACTTTTTCCAACAAATTGGCAAATGGTTACCCAAGACAAATGGGTCCTGAACATAGTGTTCCAAGGCTACAGGTTCCATTTTCACACTCTACCAAGGTCAAAGGTATGCCAGACCTGCCACACAATCAATGGGCAGAGGCACAAAACAAATTACAGCCCTCATGGACATGAGGCCATTCAGCAAGTACCACAACAAGAGCAGGGCAAGGATTTTACTCCAGACTTTTCCTAGCACCGAGAAAGGACAAAAATCTGGAGAACAATACTGACCTGTCTATACTAAATACGCTTCTGGAAGTTCCAAAATTCAAGATACAATTCTATAGCAGCTACTACCATGCTGGGCAAGAAGGCTTCTTGGCTCAGAATTTGACCTAAAGAGGCATACCTGCATGTCCCAATCAGACAATCTTGCAAGAAGATACCTCAGGATTCACAGCTGGCTCCAATGCATTATCAATTCTCTGCACTGCCCTTGGCTTATTCATCATGCTCAGGGTCTTCACAAAATGCCTGGCACCAGTAATTGCATTTTGCAGACAAAAGGAATTCAAATACATCCCTACTTGGACGCATTGCCTAATTCAAGCAGAGAACAAAATATTTCTAAAGCATCTGGTGTTTGTAAAAGATTACTAATTGGCATAGGGTACACAGTAAACTAAAAGAAACAACAAAACTAGTGCTCTCTCAAGAAATAAAATTCTGGGCAAGCTTAAATTACGAATCAGCCCGGGATGGCTTATCTCACTGCATAAACAAAAGCATCCGGACCATTTACTTCAAGAGATTAAGTACAAAACTCCACTTATCTGCAAGGAAATCCTACAGGCCTTGGTTTTCATGGCATCCTGTATTCTACTAATTCCATATGCCAGACTGCATATGAGAAACTACAATGGTATTTCCTAAAAGTGCTTGGACTCTGTGATTGCCACAGCCTGAGACAGTAATTGTACTCATTCCTCTGCCTGCAACAGGAATTTCTCGGATGGTGAGTAGAAGCCTGTCACCAACAAGGGTCTGCCATTCAATCTACTCCATTAGCCAGATAAACACTGATAACGGATGCATCAGGCTATGCCTGGGGGTCCTATATGCAGGAAAATGTATTCAGGCAATATGGCCTGCAAAACCAGATGCATCTTTCACATCAGTCAAAAAAGAGATAAGAAGGTTCAAAAATGCCCTGACAGCTTTCTCAAGGACCTGCTTCATCCAGGATAGTTACTGATAAAGACCGATAACACTACGGTCAAGGGGAAGGCATAAACAAGCAGGGAGGGGTATACATTCCTACTTCTCTGCAGACAAGCATTGACCTTATGGGGCACAGCATTGGCTTTTCTGTCTACCTGCAAGCACAATCTTGCCAGGAAAACAAATACCTGGCAGATCTAATTCAAGAGAAACCTCTGGATCCCCACAAATGGAAATCGATCCACAGGTCTTCAGCATGATAATAAGGAAATGGGGATGCCCAGATATAGATCTACTTGCCTCCCCTCACAACTGCCAATTGCAGAGATTTTGCACAAGGATTTATCACAAGCGTGGAAAGTGGACCTCTGCCCTTCTAGCTGGAAAATCTAACAGTATATGCTCTTTCCTCCACTGCCTCTCCAAGGTCAGACAAGAGAAGCCAAATGATACTGATTGCACCAGATCACACGCCCAGCACTGGTACCCAATCCTAAAGAGTTTGTCTCAAGGTCCAGCATGATATTAAGGCTCTCAAACGCCCTTACAATTTGCCGGGACCCAACTAAACAATCAGATCCCACAGCCAACTCCAGACCTTAAATCTGGCAGCATGGCTTGATAATGTAAGCTTCATCTCAGAACACTTTCAAAAGCTGTTTTGGATGTCATCTTGAGGCCAGGAGGCCCAGTACCAGAAAATCTTATACTGAGAAATGGAAGAAATTCTGTGCTTGGAACCAGGAAGAAGACATTGACACGCAGTACCCAACATCCCTCTGTGATTTTGCTAATACCTAACTGAGATGCTGAACAAAAGGCCTTTTCTTTTCTCATCACTAAGATTCATGCCTCTGCCATTTCAGCCTATTACAAAGTGAACCACCCATTCTTTCTCAGCTCTCTATTGGCAAGTAGTACCTCAGAGGGGCTAAACATTAGGCTTCCCAAGGAGAAAGCACCATTTCCGCCCGGGGACCTCAGTTATACCTTGAAAAACTCACACTGCCTTCTCGAGCTGCAGCATCAACAAGAGATATAAAATTTTATCCTGGAAAAAACAGCTCTGCTCCTAGCAATAACTCTCTGCATGAAGTCTCGAGTTGCCATAAGCACTCATGGCTGTGGGAACCTTTCATCATTTTTTCATCCAGATGTGGGTTTCTCTGGAGGACAAACCCTACATTTATGCCTACAGTGTCACCAGGTTCTCAACCAAACTATCTTACTTGTTTACCTTTTTATCCAAATCCACAGAACAAGGGTGAGACAATTTTGGCATTCTTTGACATACACAGGCAGCTATGCAAGCTTACTTGACAGAACTAAAGCTTTCAGAAAGACTGAGCAACTTTTAGTGTCATATGCCAAGGGATCACAAGGAAAGACTATCTCAAAATGTCAGACTAGTTTCTAAATGGATAGGCCATTGCATCCGCTTTCTGCTATTTTTCAACATGGCAAATCAGTGCCTAAAGGGCATTTCTGGGCCTCATTCCCAGAGCAGCAGCCACTTCAGCAGCCTTCCTCAGAGGAGTACCAACCAAAGATATCTTAGAGGCTGCAACCTGGAGTTCAGTGCACACCTTCACAAAGCACTACCACTTACCTCTTTAAGTCCAGAGCAGGCTTTGCCACTGCAGTCCTGCAGGCCTCTAGCCTCCTAATCCCATTTAGCCCAGCCACCCATCCTCAGCTTTGGGGATTCAACCCAAGAGTAATGACTGCAGCAGTGGAACACGATGAACATAGTACAGTTGTGTACCTACCATAAATGTAGATGTCTGAGTGTATTCACTGTTGCAGTCCAGGCTACACCCACCCACCATTCCCCTTTCTTTGCTGGGTCTATCTGCACTTCTCTCATCCCATACAACCTATTTGGTGTATTTGCTTGTAGATGAAGGAAATGTTATTTTTGTGCATGCATTTTTATTGGCATATTTGTCAGCCTACCAATTTGGAGGGCACCTGACACTCCGGGGCAAGAAAACTGAAGAAAATGGCTAGCCAGCTGCATCTTTTATACCCTCTGGCACACTAACGCCAGGGAAGAGTGCTGCAGCACGCCAGACCTAGGGACTTTGGGAATTCTGGGCCGACTGAGGTAGCCTGCCAGTAGGATACCCAAGAGCAATAACCAACAGTGAATACACTCAACATCTACATTTATGGTAGGTACATAACTGTACTTTTTATTGAGTTTCTAAATTCTCAACTACAAGCAGTACCTACAACTTTTATGCTGAGCTTATATTCATCCTCTTGCATAGCTGCAAACACTCACTAGTTTAATTCATTGTGGAAGATCACAGAGAAGAGAAATTAGTGAAGGGAGCTTTTTAGAACAACTTTGCAAGGACATTTCTATAAAAATTTCTAGGACTTGATTCATAGATTAGTACTCAGGCTAACTGCCCTTGGTGCCATTTTAAGCTTAGCCAGTTATCCTTTAGAGACTCAAACCCTGCACCTTTGTGTTTGTAAGGCACCTTTAACCATTAGGCCACCCTCCCAACCCCACTTTTTGCAGTGGCTTTCCATATTCAGGTATCACACCTCTCCCAGTGTCATATAACAATTGTATGGCACTATTTTTGTTTACAGGGTATGCCTCTTTTAAAACTTAAAATTAGTGAAAAACTCTAAAATGAACCAAGTTTATTTTATTTGGTAAATACATATTGGTCTGTATGTAATTTTTAGTTACTTTTTCGTCAGTGTAATTGATCTTTAATTTGGTGATTAAATTTGATTAATTCAGTTTGCAGGATGCTTACAGGTGACTGCTTTGACCTACTTTGCACAACTTCAATCACTTGTGGCATTGATGTCTGCTTGTGTTCTGTTGGCTGTTTTATTGTTTAATGTGTATCCATATTGAGTATGGATTAGTAGTGGGATTGCTTTTTGTCCAGTTGCTTTTCCAAGTGGTGAGCCACATAAAGGTAAAATTTTGTGAAATATACTGATTCTATTTAATTACTTCATGCTCTTACTTTTAGGAACTTGACTCTGCAGTTTACAGGACAAACCCATGTGCCTTCGAAGTAGAGGAACAGAATACTTGTGCTGTACCAGTTTCCTGTGCCTTTAAAGTGGGTAGAAATTTTGCTCTTTCTCCTGCACAGCATAAATGTTTAATAAGGCCTTTTACAGATTTTGTTTATCTTTGGGACCAGAAGTAAACTTTCAGGTGTTAACTGCTTTTTTGTATTGTTAGACTTTGCAGGTACATACGCTTTAACAAAAATGGAGCAGCTAGGAGATGGGATCACATGAATTCCTGTGAAATAGTGTGCAGTTTTGTACTTTTTATAATTAGTTGGCATTAAATAAACAGAACTGTTTGTTTGGCACCATTTAACTTGGTGGGGTTTGGATTTTGGCATGTATTGAGTATGTTGAATGGAAATATACCTTCTGTATTTGCTGCATGGCTTTGTATGTGGTGTAGACTTCTTTAGGAACTCCAGCTTCTCTCAGCATGACTCCTTGCCTCCAGTGCATCAAAATATGAAGTATAGCCATATCTCAGGTATTTTGAAGCGGTATGCATGCTAGTTTTTCTACCCTGAATGGAACTGGATGTTTTGTATTTGAGGCAATAAACTACAGTTTGCAAGTAAAGCCTTTTATGCATTTACTGCAGTTTTGATTCGCTCCTGATATTCTTGACCAAAGTCTAAACTATGGGATTGATCACCTCCTTGAAGTAAGTTGGGAATCTTAGAGCCATTTTTGAGTGGAATGTTGTCACAGAAAATGTAGCATTGCTGTCTCTTGGCTGATTTGTCTTGGGAGTTGTGGCAGCTAAAACTGGTGCAGCTGCATGCGGCTTTTCTCTCTCTGTCTGATTGAAAGCAATGGAATCCCAAGAATCCAGCCAGATTGGCTTCTAAGTGTTCTTTCTCTAAAGTTGAGTAGATTGTGTTGAAGAACTGTGGAAAATGGATTCACAGTGTACCATGCGCTTTTGCTGTTATAAAAGTTATTACCTGTTTTGAGCAGTCTTAGACTGGGAAAGACGCCTCATGTAAAATTGCACTGGAATGCAAGAGGCTGTTGAGGAAAAGTCAGGACCAAAGCTGATAAAAGAATGTGGTGATTCAGAGAGCTTTCTTTCAGTTGCATCACAGGGTTCATAGGTGTGTACTAGGCTAATGGCCCTGTGCCCTTTATGTTTCATAAGCCTAGCCTATAGGATTACATCCCCTTTTTTCTTGGGTCAGTGTGTTTGCAGAGACTGGTTTTGGATGTTCAGTATGATATGTATTTGACTTCCTATATACTCTGTACCTTTGCTAATGGTTAAATATATTAGGACATGCCTCTTCAGCATCACTTCTCTCCTACACCCCTGGATTTCAGCATTCATATTTGGCTCCAGTCACATCCTCTGCAGTAATCCTTCAGTAAGTCCTTGTTACTTGGACCATCTTTGCTGTCGGAAATACCAAGCTTTGGTAGGGCACCTTGGATGTTCTGATTTGGGGTGTTCTTTTCCTCTTAAAATTAATAAAATGCAGATTTTTTCTGTATTTATTCTGCTGGTTATTATAGCATCTAATGGCAAAACAGAAGTAGTGTTCAATCAGTTGGTGATCTTTAATTTCAAGCATTTTTGTAACATGCCTACATTTTTTATTTATGCTCCTGTTTTCTACACACACACTCCAGCTCCACTCTTTTTAGGAACACTTGGAACTGTCATGATTTCCACGCTGACCTCAAATTAAATGGCATTCTGTTGCCCACTTTGTGCTGCTTTCTTATATTGATTAGTGTGAGCAGCTTTAAGAATGACATTCTTAGCCAAGAACAGCCTCTATGTTGTGGTGAGCTCTGAATCAGAGTTGTTACAACTTTTACCTCCCCACCACCTTTTCACCTTATGATTATTTCCATCTGCAGCAGGTAACCTTTCTCTATCTCACTCAGTGTGTGTGGAGGGATCTGGAAAGAGGAAAGCATTACTTGAGGATCATTTGTAGACTCATCAGTCAAAACTCAAAAATGTTCATCATCAAAGAGATCAGCCACTGAAATATCATTTATAGTGGTTGACAATGGCCCCAGGCAGACATTTGATCATTTTGTCTGACTTCCAGAGTTTGAAGTCTTCCTCTATATTCAGACCATCCTGCTTATCAGCATAAGAGACATCCTGGCATAAGATGTCTCAGTGAAAAGAAGGCAGCTCCAGACACGTTGCTAAAGCCTGTGGTCAACCAAAACCTCGAGCCTCCCCTCACTATAATGCACCAATCCGGGTTACCCGGTCTCGCTTTGCCACTTTCCACAAAAAGACTTGGTTGATCTAGCTAGCTCGAAATATAATAGATAAATTTGTTTTTTTTTCTAAACCTAATATTTCCTACCTTGTTTCTTTTCTCATATTAAAAAAAAGGTTGCCAACTTTGTCTCTTTGTTTGTAATTTGACTGCAGTCACTCTTTTACAGTCTCTAGTGTTTGTAGTGTGGCTTGGTTGAATGTCAGCTCCCTTTTGCAACCAGCAGGCCCTTTTTCTAAGGGTGGAAACAAGCTTCAATGTCGGATTCCTACACTTTTACTGTGTTGGCCAATTACATTTACAGGGGGACTGATGTCCTTCAAGGATGCATCTGCAGTCATCACATATGGGTTGTCCTGCCTCAGGCAGCCCTTCGGTCGGCCGGGTTCCAAAGTCTGGGTCCAGCGTCGGCTGATGTCGCCCCTTCCCGGCGTCAGAGGCCTGGGGTATAAAGCATCAGCCGGCGCCATCTTCCTCAGTCTTTCTTGCCGCTGGTGCCGAAGCAGAAGCAGTTCGCAAGTGCGGTCGGCCAGCTCCTGTAATCCAGCTACCGAAGACTTCAAAAGCTAAGTACCCCGTTGGGGACTCTTTCTTGCCCCAGCCGATGTCAGATAAAATTAATAATTGCTTAACTTGTGGGAAACAAATACCTCATAAGGATTTCCTCTTACTGCCTCCTTGCCTAGGCCCAGACCACGGCGTCTCGGCCTGTTCAGCCTGTGCTTCCTTCAACCGGCGCTCTTAGGCGTCGGTCGGAGTTTGCAGAGGAATTTTTGGGGCTAGTTTTGCACAAAATGCCGGAGACTCGACTTCACATTTAATAAGCGGAAGGACAAGGACCGACACCGCGGTCGCGGTTTCTGAAACCCGGCCAGGCCTACTGCGAGTGTCTGGTCTCGGCTGAAACAGAGTCCTTGGTACTCCCGTCCACGAACTACAACCGACAACCTCAGCCCGGAGGCCCTGTCGGTTGTTGAATCTCCAGAAACTGGTGTCCAGGAACCTTCCGACACCATTCCCTTAGACAAAACTCACCACGTGGTGCAGCCAGGCCTCCTGCATCCATGTCCATTAAGGCATTCTCTAGGGCTAAAGCTGCTAAACCTCTATGCCTCCCAGGGTTATCCCTCAGGGCCCACTACAGGTTCTCAGATCTTAGTAGCAGAGGACCTTATTTCTTAATTAGGGGCTCTCAGCCTCATCCGGACAGGGGCTCTCAACCTCCTCAGAAAAAGGCCCAGGGTTGAGCCCTCTGATCCCTCTCCTCAGATGAGGCCTCTGATGGCTCTGCTCTCGACTACCAGGAGGAGGCTTTGCCTCTGAGGATTCTGATGCAGAGGAATCTATTCCCTGCCTCCCCTCCTGAAGAACTTTCTTTGGGGAAACTCTGCACACTATGAGAGAGCATTTCAATGGCAGGGCCAGGAATTCTCTGATTCAGGAAGAGATTAAGGACCTTCTTGCATTTGCCTCAGCATAGACCTGGCTATTCCTCCTGTTTTGAATGTCATTGATGATGTGTACTCTGATCTAGCACAACCCTGACACTCTCCCTCCGGCTCCTGCCAAACCCGATAGGTACTACAGGGTCCCGGACTCAATTTTCCTTTACAAGGCCCACTCTGCTGATCCAGAAACTATTTCCCAGGGCCCTAAAGGGGTTGCAGCTGCCACTACAAAATCCACTCCCCTCTGAAAGGGAGTCCAGGGCTTTAGAGATGGGGTAAAAAAGTGTATACTTCTGCTACTCTTTCTATGAGGGCATTAAATTGTCAATTTCATATGATACAGTACCAAGAGTATTTGTTAGATGAATTGCATAAAAAAACTGTCTTCACCTGAACCCCTAGATAAAAACTTCAGGATCTGGTACATAACTCTCAACAGGTTAGCAACCATTTCTTGCAGTGTGGTTATGATGCATTGGAAGCTTCATGTAGGTCAGCTATGACAGGTGCAGTCATACGTAGGCATGCTTGGCTGAAGGAACAATCTCTGCCAGACCATGTTAAAGCAAAGCTTCTGGATGCTCCACTGGAAAAGCAAAAGTTATTTGGCTCCACTGCTCAGGAGGTCTTAAAGAAATTTGAAGAAAAGGCAAAATCTGTACAAACAGTCAAAGATTTTATGCAAGTCCAACCACCAAGATTCAGCAGAAATTGGCCTTCCAAGAATTGGTCCTTTCCAGACACAGACAGATTTCAGAGAGGCAAGAACAGGCGTGCCAGAGGTAGAGGGCAAGCTAGAGGCTCCTACAGAGGGCGTCAATGGCAGCCTCCCAACCAGAGAGGTAGTGCAGGGCCTACAACTGCCGCACAAGGACAGACTCAATGACTTTGCTTTGACACGCCAACCAGGGCTCAATTGGAAGCACCTTTGGGGAAAGCTTTCTTTATTCTCAGAAAATTGGCACATATTACAAGGGACAAATGGACACTGCAAATAATAGACAAAGGATACAGGTTCCATTTCCACACATTACCAAAAGAAAAGGCATGCCAGACCTGCCACCAAATCAAAGGGCAGAGGCTTTGAAACAAATCTCCAACTTAATGCAAATGAAAGCTATAGAAAAGGTTCCTCTCAGAACAAGGCCAAGGATTTTATTCCAGACTATTCCTTGTTCCAAGAAAAGAAAACAATGGAGGCCTATTCTCGACTTGTCGCACTGAATGCTTATCTCATTGTGCCAAAATTCAAAATGCTGACTCTACAGCAACTCCTTCCCATGCTGGGCAAGGGGTCTTGGCTGGTAACTCTAGACCTCAAGGAGGCATACCTGCATGTCCCTATCAGACAAAGTTGCAGAAGACACCTCAGATTTCTTGCAGGTTCAGAGCATTATCAATTCTCAGCATTGCCCTTTGGCTTATCTACTGCCCAGAGTATTCACGAAATGCCTGGCATCAGTAATTGCACACTGCAGACTTCAGGGGATTCAAATATACCCATATCTGGACGACTGCCTTATACAAGCGGACAGCCAACAAACTTTGGTAAAACACTTGAATTATGCCATCACTCTTCAGGCCTTGGGATATACAGTCAACATTCACAAATCAAGACTTGTTCCATCCCAAAGAATAACTTTTCTGGGTGCGGATCTAGACACAACCACCCAAATGGCTTTCTCACAGAAGAAAAACAAAACAACTACGGATTACTTCAAAAACCTGACAAGACAAACTCAGCTGACTGCAAGGAAAATCCTGCAGGCCCTGGGTTACATGGCATCTTGCATTCTTCTGATTCCACAAGCAAGGCTGCATATGAGAAACTACAATGGTACCTAAGGAGTTTATGGACTCAGCACAGTCACAGCTTGAAACTTTATACCACTCATTCCATGC